>NW_010117145.1:0-20489 GCF_000699245.1 Pterocles gutturalis
CCCGGGGTTCAGAGCCTGGCAGGCCGCGGCCCAGCGTGTCAGCCACCCTCCTCCCAAACACGGTGGCAGACGGGCAGCCCTGTGGTGTCTCCCTTGTGTGCAGGACCCACTGGAGCCCACCTCAGGAAGGACAGCAGGCCATGGTGTGGCCTTGCCCGGCTTTGGCCCAGGAGGGACAGGAGGGACGTTTTAATCCCGAGGCAAAGAGGGCCAAGCCGCTCTCTCCCGTTTCCGTTTCCCCGCTGGCCATGACCCTGCAGTGAGCAGGTGTGGAGCCCGGCCCAGGCACTTCGGGGATCCACATTCCGTGTGTAAAAATAGGTCCCGGGGTTACGATGGGTATGGAGGGATCAGAAGGCCTGGTTTCTCCTCGCTGCCTCTGAGGATGAGCGATTCTCCGGTTTCCCAGCTGCTGGATGCTTCTGCTTGCTCCACACTGCAATGTCGACATTCTTGGATGTGTCCAACACCCTTTCCCTATGGGTCACGGCCCACAAACCAGGAGCTGGAGCTTTGTAGATCTGGATGCATTCAGAAGTACATCTGGTGGTCAGTGGGGGGAAAAAAAAGTCTTAAGAGTGAGGAATATGAAGCTAGCTGGTACCATGAACCCACGAAGGTTGCTGTCTATATATTTAGGTTTAAAGTATTTTTTTCTGACATAAAATAGATAAACCAGTGTGTCTCTATATCACTAGACTCGATAGTAACGATCAGGAGAACTGGTGGGGAATTTCTGTATCAGGTTTCATTCTTCTTTCCTTGTCACTGTTCTGGTAGCTTGATGTCAGGCACTACTGTGAGTCAAAGAACATCAGTTATACATATTTTTAGCTTATTAGGACAAATTCCTGAGATGCCTCTGATGAACCAGGCTTTGTAGAGGGCCACTGTACCCTGCCAAATGCATGGTGTGACTCCAGTATTTTCCCTTGTGCTCCCTAACACAGGACTCTAACTCCTTCCTTCTCCTCTTTTTCTGTCCTACAGAAGCGAGAGGCTCACAGTCCCGTCTCGCTTGCTGCTGTGCAGGCACTCAACAACGATGGTCTCTGTCCATAAGGCAGAAACTGAAAAGCTGTTTGTTTTTCCTACTTGTCTGCGTTAAATGTTCCTCTGCTGAGCAGTTTTTAGTGTTTGCTAAATATGCTTTAATTACTGCTCGGAACTGTCTCTGTGATCTTTTAACCATGTTATAAAAGGGGTTTATATTGCAATTAAAAACAGGTTTTACCCCAGAGCATGCACTCGGGTGGCCAGTGTCATATTTCTGGTAGCTAACAGCATGTTAAAAATGGATTTGAGCCAAGTGTCAACAACAAAAAGAGGCTTATATATGCTTAATTTTACCACAGTGGTTTTAAAGTTGAAACCATATTTTGAATTCTCTTATTTTGGGCCGAAAATCCTCCCCCTGAAGGCAATGCTAAAACCCCTATTGATTTAGATCAATGGGGCAGGATTAGGCCCACAATGAGCCTTGTTCGTTAAGAATTATAACAGACTTTGATTGAAATTAAAATTTAAGATGTGCACTGACGAGACCACCAGTGGCCTCATGAGCACACCCAAATTAACGCTGTATTTTAGTTTTCCAGCTCTGCAGTGAAAAATGCATTTCCACATTTTTGAACCAAAATCTCATTCATGTAGAATTTGGGCCCCACAAATTCTGTATTATTTTTTAAATGAACTCAGTATTTTGCATCCCTCAAAAATCGTGTATTGCTGTTGCATTCATTCATTTCGCAGGTTGTTTCAACCCGAGTCTGATTAGGGATGAAAAAAGGGAGCTGGCTTCCACATAGATCTTAATCCCTAGCCCACTTCAGACCTCCAAGCAGCACCTTCTCCTGTTTCATTGTTAGTGTTCTGCTCATCCTGCTTTTCCTGATTTGCTTTATTTTGTCTGTCTCGTGTAGGCTGTAAGCTCCTCAGGCAGAGGCAATGCCTCTACTTAGGAAAGACTGTGAAGTGGTGCTGTTGAATCAAGTGGTTTGTTGTAATAACAAGAAATTTTAGTAGAAACCTGAAGTGGAAAAGCAGTTTCCTGCTATATCCAGTGGACAAGGCTTTAGGGGAAACTGAGAGAGACCGAGAAGTGGAAAAACTCCAGACGTCTTTCAGGTGGGAAGGCTACAGTCTGACAAAGAGTCTCAGGGCTGGGTTTCCCGTGTTACACTTCCAGTAAAACACCACGGTGATTAGAGCAGGCAGTGCCCTCCTCCCATTGATTCTCCTGCAGAATAAAGGCTTTCTTCTGGCACCTGCATTTTACGGATGTCCTCAGGGCTCATATTCCCCATCAAGTGGCTGGGAGCCTTTGCACGACAGGCACACAAATTCGCACAAAATGGTCTCATTCTCGTAAGGCACAGGGTTTCCTGCCTTTGTGGGCCAGTTACTTATTGTTTTAATGAAACTCACTGGCACTATCCAGCTCTTTGCCTTTTTTTTTTTTCCATTCATGTAATATTGACTATCGTGAAACTGATGTTTGATGTATAGGCTGGTGATTCTAGTACTCACCGCACAGACATTACTAGCTGTAGTACCCATAAAGGATCCTTGATAGTTGATTTATTTTATCAGCATCCCAAGGGTGAACATAAACTAACTTCATTTATACTTGGGCGGATAAAAACTAGTCTAGCTTGCCTATTAAGGCGCTGCAGATTTCATCTTACTATTCATGTGGACTCTCACGTATATAATTTTCTTCTACAGTTGAAGTTGCTTTTTCAGAACAGCCACGCAGAGGCGTTTGCTGTCACAGTTCAGTGGCATTTGGGGTCACAACATTTGTTGCCACGTTTCTAGTTAAAAGCTTTTTAAAGCATCTTAAACCGCTGTTTGTAAGTGACTGTGCATGAGCTACCAGGATTCTTGCAAACAATAGCAGTTCGCGTGCTTATGGAACTGCCTGGTACAGGCACGGCTCGCTAAAGCGAGGGGGAGCCCAACAATGCCTGTCTTATTGCGTTCGGAATCAGGCAAAGGCGTGTCAGCAAGCAGAGTGCCTGACCTTGTTTCACTACAAAATTTGCCCACGATGCTTTCTTCGTGGAAGCACTTCCAGGTTTATTGAAGGGACCTTACTCTATCAAACAGCAGCTGATTATTTAACCAAGTACCCTCCACTTTATCTCCAGGGATTTTTCCTGGAATCTTTGCTTTGTGTTTTAAGAAATGAGGGGAGGACCATGCAGTGGAGGAAGGGGAAGTGATTTAAAACCCTCCAACTGGAGCACATTTTTAATTATAGTTGTTTTCAAAACACAAGCCAAATGCCAGTCTAAACCAGCAGGTTCTCCAAAGTGATCCTGTGTGCTACCACGTTATCTCCGCCCCGTCAGTGAGTGCCAGTGTGCTAAGTCATTTTAAATTCACCTCTGAGGTCACTTTGAAGTCAAGTAGCTGAAGGCCCAGTTTTAACAGGTGAATTCTGGTTCTCACAGTGTGTTTACTGAAAACAGCTTTCGCTCTGCAAACACACTTCTTATCCCATCACCACTGCCTCTCAGCAGAAACACCGTGCTGTTCTCTTACTTCCTCCACTGAAAATATCCCCCAGATTTTAAGCTCCGGGAGACAAGCAAAGAACTTATAAGCAAGACAAGTTTTTCTTCTTACTCTTTTCTTCTGAGTTTGTGATTTTTTGGTATAAAAATTGAAAGCCAGTTAACCCTCTCTGTAACAAATCATAGCTTTGCTGCCTCCTTCAAATCTAAGATGGATGATAGGTTTAAGAAATAATGATAACGAGATCTTGATTATCACATACTTGAACCACAGTTTAATACTCGGCTCTTGCTCTCCTCTGGTTTACAATAATGCTTTCTTCATACTGCTTTGTCTTTACAGGAGCTAATGAAAGACACTTCACATGCCTGTACCTCTTTTCGCCCTGGGAATGTCACAGCTTCTGAGGACAGAAAGGATTTCCCACTGGTCTTTTCTGTGGAGGGTAAATCTCCATCATAAAACATTTTCTAAGCAGCTGAGCAGGACAGAGGGGTTGCAAATGTGTTTCAGAGCTTTTTCCCTTGTTGAAAGTGCAAAATAAGCCTGATGCAAGCACCCAGACCTTGACGGACAAGTGGGTACACCTGGCCCGACTCCTCTTTTGCAGCTGATGAAGGATGGCCAAGGACTGTTGAGTCTATTACATAAAGCTCCATGTGTGTATTTAAGACCATTTTGGACATTTTATTATTCAACGACACTCCTTTAGAAAAATACACAGTCTGGACATAACTCCTGAGAGAAATCAGTTTAGCAACGCCAGAGAAGATCCCCTCCTTGCCACATGCTGTTGCAGCAGAGAAAACCCAAGTGTCCCTGGGTACTTAAATCTCCTTCTGAGGGCTAGCCATGGCAGGACTGAACACGGAAAGCAGCTTTTGGAGGAGACAGTGCTGCTCTCACATGATACAGCATGGATACTCTGTCTGCTGGGAGTGCTCAGACCCAATTTACAGCTGGCAAACTTTGAAGAAATAAAATAAAACATCTTCTGTGAGATTATAATGAAGCAAAATGAAATCTCTTAAAAGGCAGTGAGAAGAGAAACCCTAGGAGTAGAAAGATAGGGTTGAATAAGATTTCATTCGCTTCTTGCCATCTGGGAATAAGATTTGTGAGGGAATATTGTTCTTATCCTTATAAACGGCCAATATCTCCTCGAACCCAGCTAAGCTGAGGCCAGGCGACGTTTGTGGCTCACATTAGGAGATTCTAATGACATGAGTTTACAATAATAGTCTAATAGTTCAGTGTAACAATGACTCATAGCTTATTACTATGGCAATAGGAATGTAAAGAGATCTCATTTGAAAAAAAAATCTGTTTGGATAGTTCACATCCTTTCCTCCCTACTCATGAATTCCTGTGTCATTGACTGCTGGCTGCTAAAAATAGGATCCTTTTTGTGTCTCTATTTGAAATAAAGGGAAACCTAGAATCAGAGAAACAGTGGGAGGGAACCATGGTCCTTACATACAGAGCCTTCAGGAAATATTTGTAATGAAAGCCCTCTGAGAGTGAAGGAATGTTTTCAAAAGATGGGAACAATCTAAGAAGATATTTTGCAGGAAGAAGGAAAAGAGTTAATGAATTGCACCAGCTCCTAGTTTTGATATTTAGCACCATGGGGATGAGAGGATCCAGCTGTCTATTAGATATAGGACCAAGCTAAAGGTTTGTCTTGGAGAAGTTGTCCCACTTTAGCAGCAGGAGAGGAAACTTCAGGGAATGCCCAGGAGCAGCCCTGTGGGCTGACAAGGAGCTGGAGAGGAGCCACAAGAGGAGAGTCACTAGGAGTCACCTGAAGTCACATGCACATCTGTTAAGGACAGTGGCAGGAAAGGGGAAATGGGAAGACAGGAGTACCTGCACATTAAATAGATTACCACCACCACCCCTTTGTGAAAACAAAACAAAACAAAACCAAACCCAAACAAACAAACAAAAAAACAAAAAAAAAACCCCACCATGCATGGCATCTCGGAAACAAATCACTGAAGTGTGAAATCATGTGGCAGGAAAAGCTGTCACAGAGAGTCATAAATCGATTTTATAGAGAAAAATTGACTGCTGCATCATTTGTGCAGATTTCTAGCTGAAGAGGTACCCACCGCTCCTAAGGGCTTAGCTGCGGGCACCGTCTGGTGAAATGTGCGGAAAGCAAAATTTCATAGTTGGTAATTCTACATGTAGTGAATGCTTCCTCTTCAATAGCGAACAATTAAAATCGATGAGAGGATGCTAGGTAACAAAAGAAAATGACTGATCAATATGCATGTCTTGGAGCTGAAGAAAAACCCGTCTGCCGAGAGCAGCATGCTGATGAGGCGAGATTTTGGAGAGCTCAGATAGAAAATCTTAAAAGCTTCCATTCCCGATGCTCGATAAAACAATGCAGCTAAGCAGATCCCAGACACAGTGCTAGGAGAGGTTAAGTCACCAAGGACACCGAAGAATAACTGTTAGGAAAACCAGGAATATTCATTCTTCGACTGAATACCTTTAGACTAAAAAACAGAATGCTTCTCTTCTTTGCCTTTCTTTCTAAAGATCTCAAAAGCCCTTTACTAATATTGAAAAATTATGTTCTTTGCATACACATGTGAGGTTTTAGAAGTGCTGAGACACTGCCATTTTAAGGCCAATGTCCATTTTAGTCCTCAGCTCAAAGGACTTTACGTCTCATTTCCGTCACCCACATTTCTGAACACTTTTGAAGACGTTGCTGTAAAGCAATCCCCAGAGTCCGCCGTGGCTCCAGCAGAAGAAGGACTGCACATGGACCTTCATGTTCACTTACCCTGTTTCCCCTCCTGAATGGTATTTTTTGTTTCTGAGGCAACATCATAAACTGGCACACAAGCAGTTAAGCACCTTACGACTTACTTTTAGTTCTGCTGACACAAACAGAAGGCAAACATAGATGAAGATTAGAGCCAGAAAAATGCTGCAAAAACTTAGTGAAAGTTCATTCCATCGTAACCCCTGCATTTGCCTAAATATTTCCCGTGAGTCTATTCTTTTCCTAACTTTAGCACCCCAAACAGCAGATAAAGACCCATTTAATTGCCTTATGACTTTAATTTCATTAACAAACCAGACAAGATCTGTAGCATTGAGCCCACACATTCTCACTGGGCTTGGAGAAAGGGTTCTCCTCCTGGTCCTGCATCGCCTCACCTGCCGCCTCATCCTCAGAGCTCTCCTGCTCCCTCAGCACAGGTGAAACCAGCCGCCACCCACCTTACGGGCCAGCAGGACCCACCGATCCTTCCCCACCGTGTGCTGGCACCCAGCCTGACACGCTACCACCCAGCCTGGCACGCTGCTTTGCTCTAAAACACGGTAGGGCTGAGAGCTGCCCAGGGAGATGCTTAGCTGTTGAGGAAACCCTGGCACGTTTCTCCCAGTGCCTCTGTGCTTCCAGCCATCTGCCACCTGCCTCCTCACCCGGGAGGGCTCTGCACGTGCTTGAAAGCGCAGCACGGAGAAACCGTGTTGTCCTCAGGCTCAGCCCCAGATACTGCAGGGCAGCGAGAAGGTGGGTGGGAAACAGGAGGAAAAAAGTTCCAAGCAACCTTTTATAAAGAGATATAGTTAAATATTTAATGGCCAATGCAGACCACAGTCGTTCCCTCTTTCCAGTCCAGCCCCACCAAAACCCAACCTAAGCGAGTGTAGGAATTGGAGAAATTGGAATTGAAGCCCCTCCACTGGCAGGCAGCTGGGAGAGACTCCAGATGTGTAGCGATAGGATGAGGAGTAATGGTTTTAAGCTGAAAAGAGGGGAGATTTAGATTAGATATTAGGAAGAAATTTTTTTCCTGTGAGGGTGGTGAGACACTGGCCCAGGTTGCCCAGAGAAGCTGTGGATGCCCCATCCCTGGAGGGGTTCAAGACCGGGCTGGATGTGGCTTTGAGCAACCTGGGCTAGTGGGAGGTGTCCCTGCCCATGGCAGGGGGTGGCACTGGATGGTCTTTAAGGTCCTTTCCAACCCAAACCATTCTGTGATTCTATGTCTAATTGTCTGGTAAAACCCCACTAGGTCTGACAGAGGTGCTTTTTAATAAGCTCTATTAGCATGCTTTCCACTGATGTGAACCTTGGAGGTTTTGTTTCTTTTTACTGCCTTATTAAAATGTTTCCAAGATGTTCAAACAACATTCTTCCCAGCCCTTTTTATGCATAATTACATTTTCCTCCCTATGCTAATTTTCTTCCAGTAAATGTGCCCTCTGGACCAAGCAGTGCCTCAATCACGATAAAACAACTCTTTCTATGTCAGCATAATGAAGAACAGAATTTGATCTGTTGAGGGGCAATACTTCATCTCTCACCTTCCATCTCCGAAGCTTAGAATATTCTGCAGCAGTTACTGGATTTCAGCAGGTAAACGCTGTCCTCCAGTAAACGAGGAAATGGCACCAACATTCCTGCATCAAAGTGAAACAGAGGACTGGGAATATTTCGTTGGCACAAGAGGAATGAGAGATAAAAAGAGCAACCGCAGCTGGACCTCCTGACCCCACCCGCATCTGAGCTACTGCCAAATAGAGGCAAAAATCATTAACTGCTCGAAAACATGCACACAGGCCAGCGGTGTAAAGCCGCGCTGAAAGTGATGGGATGCCAGGAGTTCTGGGAGTGGGGCTCTCCTGGCAGGCTGCTCTTGCCAGCGATTTCTATCTGGAATAATGAATTCAGAGATGGTTTCCATATCACTGACCATATGTTCACTCATAGTAGCCATAGCAAAGACATTACTTCATACCCTGTGTAGAGAATAATGTCTCACCAGCAGCTTAGCATATAGCCCCTGCTGTTGTGAAGTGCAGCTCGTCCTTGACCTCCAGAAATTCCTTCCAACCAACGCTTCCGTGATTCAGTGATCCTTCGTCTTTTCCTGGGGCAGGGCCTTGGCCTGACAGCTGCTGGGTTTGTAAGTTATTTCCCCTCGTCTTGGACTGATGCCCAGCCAAAGGAATAAAGCTGGCAAAATCCTCCAGGTCGCTGCACTGCCACATATCCCCTGCCGGGGCCTCCGAAAGGATGTGGAGCAGGAGCTATCGATCCAGCATCCCTCCATGCTGGGGCTGGACAGCGGAAGTCCTGGCTCTGGCCCCTCCAGCCTGTTGAGTACCAGGGCTGAAGCAAGGCCAGCACGGTGCCATGCAGACCGCAAAGCCAGAAGTGAGACCTGGAGAGGAACCACACGTGTCTGCAGTACAATTTCTTGATAATTTTCCTCCTGATGTGACACAACTCTACCTCTCTCTCTTGCAGATACAGCCAAAAGCCTCCACTGAGGATGCTGTTTAGGCCAAACAAGAAAACAAAAAAGAACTAGCCCATATTATTTCTCACTAACACTTCATTTTGAGACATAGTATTTATCCTCTGATGCCCAAGAAGGAGATTCAGCCTGCTGGGTTTTAATCCTTTTATTTTAAAATGTTTTCACAAGTAGCAAAAGTTGTTTTTTTGAGCAGGAAAAAACACAGAATTGTTGACTATTTTCAGAGTGGCTATACAACACGTATGCTTTTCCACAGATTTGTATCAAGATAGAAAGTAATACAAATATATATGTATCTATATAAAAATAAATGATTTGGTACTAACAGCTTCAAGGACAATTTCAGTGAGAAACAAAATCATTCACACAGTCACCCTTCATCAAATTACCATGACAAGACAGATATGAAAATGTCAGAATAAATTCTGTTTTTTACATAGAAGAGGATACATATTTAAAGCACATATTTTATGTTTTAGGGCTGTTACCTCACTTTACTCCAAAATAATTATTTTAGCCTACAAGCCAATTGTACCTGCTTATAAGAAAGCAACAGTCTGACAACAGCAATACTTGCCCAGGTGACAATGAGATCCCACCAAAGCATTGACATCTTTCACAATTATTTGGAATGTTGGATTTATCTACTGGAAGTCAGGAGGTTTAGAAACTCAGCTCTCATTTTTGCTTCCCTTGCAGAAGCAGCACTTTGCCTGTTCGGCAATCACCAGATCATCTGCTACAATTACTATTTTTGCTGCTATTATTTTCTCCTTATTTGGAACATCCCAAGTCTCAAACCAGCTGTTGGGACTTGCGCATAAGACACTGCACAAGCTTCAATCTGCCAAAATTCTCACTGTTTTCGGTATACCCTCCTTAGAAGAGGGTGCAAGGGGCAGAGGAAGAAAACCCATTCCTCTTATCTCCCTCCCAGACCCCGGCCGTGCAGCAGGTCCATCCCTGCGTCTCTCCTCCATCCCAGCCAGCGGCAGGATGGCTCGCAGGTGCCAGCACGGGCCATTGCTTCCCTCTAGCGTCAGCAGCGCAGCCTCCTCTGCTTGTGCTCCCCCATAATTAGTTACCAGAGTCCTTTCAGCTCTCGAAACAAGAGGATTCTGGTTTGGTTCCTGCGAGTAATGACCCATAATTAATGTTTATAGACACTCCCAGAGTATGAGAATTCACTGAGCCCCAGGAGCGCCTGGGGATCAAGCAGCCTCCAGAAACTCTTCTATAATTAACATTTAATGATTATGCAGAAAGCCGGAGGCAAGCAGCTGTCTCTGCTTCTGCAGGAGCGGCCTGAGGGCAATAGGACATGAAGATGAACTATTTAGAAACCCATCATCAGCTTCACTTTTCTTCTCCCAGGTCCACAGACTTCTCACTTGTTCTAGCAAGACAAGAGAGATGCAAACATCACCTTGGCACGATGGCAGCTGTTGTATTTGTAGGAGGGACTGAAAAACACCCCAGCTCATGGGCCTATCCAAAAACAGCCCCTGATGCTAACACGATGTGCGTGAACAAGCTGCACCGTGTTCAGGTTGAGGGCCAGGAGGAACCAGCAGCGGTGTGTGGACAGGACTTTGTAGCACCCCCTGGTAAGGGACCGTTCATTGATGGGGTGGGTGAGGGAAAGGCAGGAACAAACATTCCTGTCAGCACCCCAGCCCTGATAATGCCTTAAAACAAATCCTTAAAAAAAAAATAAAAATCATATCCAGATGCAAACTTAAAAAAGTAAACTAGTAAAACATTAAGCCATAAAATCAACATGAGCCAGTAGCTGAAATAATGAACGCAGCGGCAGAGTTCAAGCAACTGCAGATACATAAGCAAGATTCCTCTCTTCTCAATTTAGGAAGTAAATATTTACTGTAAATCCATTTAATACACCAACAGATCGCTTTAAAATGCTACTTTGGGCACAACCCTTGCCTCCCACCCCTGAGGACTGAGAACTGACGAGATCCACAAGTTACTCTGCAGAATTCAAGGCTCACTCTAACAAGCACAGCAGGATCAATGTTGCTCCCAGCCTTACTTGCAGAAATACATTAATAATCATGGTGGTTAATTAAAATATGCTCTTTCCTATTAATGTAACATTAGCTTTTATATTTTAAACAGCCCAATTGGCATTTTAATACACTCTTTATTCAATATTTATCCCTCTACCTTTGAGGCATCCCAAAAGCTGATGTGTTTTGGAAGGCTCTTAAAGGTGAAACAGTTTTAAGATTTGGACCCACTTAGGTGCACAGCTCTGTTCCTGGACAAGTCCCTGAGCAACAGCAGAAAGTAAGACCTTTCACTGAAAATATATATATTAAGACTTACTTTCTACTAAAGCACTATTGTAATCATTTAATAAGATCTGGGAATATAAAATTCTGGTATAAGGTCACTTAATTAAATGTGATCTGAACGGACAAACATGACCGACATGGTAAAAACGCGTCTTTCCTTACACTTCTTGCTTTCAATGAGCAAAAAATAACCACATTATGCAAATCATGGAATCACAGAATGGTTTGGGTTGGAAGGGGCCTTAAAGATCATCTAGTTCCAACCCCCTGCCATGGGCAGGGACACCTTAAATCTGAAGGACCGCCTCGGAAAATGGTAGTGACAAGGGATTTACCCTGTAAATGAACACGGGACAGGAATATTGTGATCGAACTTGAGGATGAAAACATCCCCAGAGAATAAACCAAGCCCAGTAATTCTGCATTAGTTATAACTACAAGGATAATTGCTCTAACTTTGCAGATATTGCTAAGAATAACGGGAAAACCATTAATTTCTTTGCAGTGCTTTAACAACTAAAATACACTTCTTTTTTCAAAACAAAGACTGAAGGAGACCGTCTGCCCTCAGAACAAGCACGGGCTGGGGAGAGCCCACGTGTTCCCCCATGCTGCCCAACACCAGGGCTGCAGCGTAGGGCAGGGGACATCATCCCCAGCAGGGCCAGCTGCTGGGTCCCCCTAACAAGACTGACAAAATTCTTACAGCACGGGTCGGTCACAAAGAGAGTCTGAAACCTCAGTTCTGCAGGTTGCCAAGCAGCCATGGGATTTCACTGGAATGAAAAAAAAAAAAACCAACAAACCCACCATAGACATTTTGCTGTAGCCATTAAACAGTTTCTAAAATAATAGGAAATATTTAAGAAAGCCTGCAGTTTGAGGTTTTGAGGTCTTATTAAATGCTTACAACAGAGCCTTCTTGTATCAGACACTCAGTCCTTAAACGTATATTTTCTGTATTTTCAGTTCAAGTGCTTACTACAAAAGTGCTGGGTGCTGTTGCTCACGGACTTGAGCAGGAACACCCACACAGTTGCTTTATTTCCCCTTCCGAATTATAAAAAAGGTGCTAGAGAAAATTTTTTGCTCCCGGTCACAGGCTCCAAACACTGATTGCAAGGATCCAGGTTCTGAAGTGGCAAAAGACCCTGTGTCTAACAACACCACAGTCTGAAGGCACAGCCAGGACAGATTACAAAAAAGCATCGAGCTCTCATGACTTTGCATCACGGCAGCAGGAGGGATTTTGCCAGTCTCGTCCAGAACCATTTTTTGGTGCAAGGATTGGTATAATCACAAATTGTAATGAACCGTAAGATACTTGGAAACTCATTCTTCATGGCTTTGCACTTGACTGGAATCAGCCGTTTGAGACGAGCACCTGAAAGACAGGTCACACAGGCAGAGGATTACACGGAGCTGCAGTCAGATCCTCTATCAATTTTCTCTCCATTTTCTCCCCACAGCAGCACACACATCATAATGCAACTAGCTATCACTCCGCGGAGCAAGTTTCTGAATCCCAAGCCCTCTGCTAAGAACATTTCACTCAAATACGTAGCTGGGCCCCATCTACCATGCGTAGGGCAGCTTGCGCTGATCCCAACTGGGAGCGATAAGGCCTAATGAACCGCAGATTTATAAAACAAGAGAGCAGAGGTTCTTGTGAAACGCAAACAGGAATATACAGTCCTGACTGCTGCCAGGTGTGCAGGAAGAGAACATTAGACAAAGCTGCTTCTAGATGGTCAGCTTTGCTGGGTTATCTCCATTTTATTTCCTTCCTACGCTGATTTACGCGGATATGCTGCAGATGTTACCCAACAAGGGGCTGCAAGGAATCACTCTGCTAACATGAATGCTTTTTTTGAGGCACCCACAGTATCAGACAACTCTCCCTGTGACTGCTGCTGCTTGAAGGAACCTCTCCCCTTATAATTCTCTATAGGGACACCTGCCGCCAGCTAAACCATGCCACCCAGCCCAAGTGATGACACCGAGACCTGTATGAGGCAAGAAACCAAGATTTCATAACTGCAGCAGATGCTTAAGTAATCTGTGGAGCTCCCAGAACATGCCACCAAACCCTTCGTGCATTATTTACCTCACACGAACACGTAACTCTGTGATTTCTGTCAGCCTGTACTTAGACGCGTGTTTTTACTGGTAGAGCTCAGGCCATGACACACAGATGGGCATTTCTTTTCCTGTTGTTCTAATGAAAGATAGGATGCCAACAAAAAATGGTGAAGAACTAAAAGGACTTTGCTACAAATCTTGATGGTTGGGGGCTTATGCAACATGCTAGGGGTGTTCAATGGATTAACGGCCATCGTATGAAGTTATTGTGTCAAGGAAGATGGAGCTAATTCCTTGCTCTGTCACGCGTTTCCAGTTTAACCTCCGACACGTCACTTATAACACCGTGTCAGATACCTCATCTAGAAAGGAGACTTTACACACAGACAATTCTCCTGATGTTACATATCCTCCATACCATTAGGCTGTGCTGCACTTACTCCCCAGCAACAAACGCAGATGTAGGATAACTAGTGGTTTGAGTAAAGCAATCTGAACAGACTTGACAGAAATAAATTGACGTCTTTTAAATTCAGAACATAATACAGATTTTTTCAATCCAAGTTGAACACTCATTACATATGTTCTTTGCCTGTCCACGATACTCACGGATCTCTGCAAAAAGCTGCATGTTCATTATCTGTTACCCTAATCCCACCATTTACTCACACCCTGAATTTATTATAATACTTTTCTCTTCAGTAGAATATTTCCTGCATGGCTCTTGAAGCACTTCACAAGCCTGACATCTCTGAAGCAGGCAGCGTTAGCCCACTTGACAGCTGGAGCACTGAAGCACAGACAGCTGAGCTTCTCGCTCACGGTCATGCAGAAGGTCAATGGCAGGGCAAGGAACCAAGTCCAGGTCCCTGCCTGCACAACAAAATTATAAAGCCACCGTTAGTTTTAACGGCTGCTTCTAACAGCGATATCTGCGTTTGCTTAGTGAGGGGCATTACGCCCAGGGCAAGCCCTGCGTCTGGGTGGACTTTTACACACACAAAGTGTAGGTCAGTGGTGAGAACCCAGGTCTGAGACTGAGTTACCGGTTCTGTAACTATCAGTTATTTATTTTCTCCTTTCTCACCCATTTTTATCTCATTTGTTTAAACACATCTCAGACTACCCCCTCATTCTGCATTTGTGCAGTGTCCAATAGTAAGTACAGCACACCTATCTCAGCTGGAGGTATTACTGTAATAAAAAATTATTATGTTGATATGCAATTTTAAATGGGATATTTGTGAGAACTTACCTGGGGAAAGACTAAGAGCAAATTTAGTCTGAAAATCGCATTCATCACTTTCCAGGTAATCATCTGAAATGACGACCACCATCCTCCGACACCTGAATAGAAAGCAGCCAGGGGAGAAAAAAAAACAAATTGCCAACAGAAATGCTTCTTATTCTTGGTGGTCGAAGTAGGCATTCCTCTGGATTGCTCTGGTGGAGAAAAGAACCCACCAGCTGTGTTTCAGCAGCAATTAACTCCAGAGCAAGGACTGACAGACAGCTACATTACACACAAAAACCTGATTACAGATACACGTTCATATACTAGAAACGAAGAAATAGCGAAGTCCAGATTGTCCGTGGAATTTTTATGTGGTCCTCTGTCCGTACATTACAAACAATGCCATCTTAATTATCTGCTTACATGCTGCCTTTATTGACTGAGCACAACCGGTACTTTTTAACACAGAATGAACTGGACAGAGCTTTACTGTACTCACATTACTGTGAATTTACCCAATTTCATAAATTTGAGCTTTATTCTCTGATTTGTTACTTACATTTGTTTGAGGTGCCTGGTTGTAAACCACACATTAGGCTCTTTACGGAAGGCTATGCTGTACCACAGCCAGGACAGTGAGGCCTCAGGAGGGTCTCTGCTAACACCAAGCTACCTCCCTCTGAAGGGCTGATGCTTAAAACCCAAACAGCTGCCTTGGGATTTTTCACTGAGCCCAGTTTGGCAGGACTGTGAAAGCAAATTGCTCCAAGGGCCAGAAGTTCCCTCGTTCACACTGGAAAGCACTTTATATATGTGAGTCTCTATCTGGGGAGTTGTGTTTATGTCCCACACTCCCACCACACCCGAGTCCCACAAAGGTCTGAAGGATCCTTGAAGTCAGTGCCAGAGCCAACACCAGTGCTGTCCCCTCAAACTCCACACGGTGGGTGGAGGCAACTCAGCCTGGAGCTGTACTCATTTCCAGATCACCTCCGGAGATGGGAGTGCAGGATATTCCAGCCAAGAGAAAAGGCTTCAAACCTAAGTGGCATCACTGTAGTGGCATCTTCCTTGTGATCACAATGAAGTGACATGTTTGGGAATGCTCAGGCCTTCCTTCTTGAGCCAAGAGCATAAAGCAAACCCCATAAAGACATCCTTGTGGATTTTTACTGCTTCCCTGGGACTACACTGCAGACACCAGGGTAAAATGAATGTAATGTTCCGTTACACTCGGCTGTCCAGAACAGCGGTTCACTTACCTCCTTTCTATAAGCTCTCCACTGATGGACCACACACACGTTCCTGGCAAGACATCCCGATCAAATACACAGAGCTTCAGTTTGAACTCTGTTTGTTCCAGCTCCCTGATCATCTCCTGCACAAACTGAAGGTCTTTCTGACAGTAGCAGATGAAGGCATCAAACATCTCTGTTCCGCTCCCTGAAATCATTAAAAGTTTATCTGTCATCGTGAACTATAAATGAAGTTAACTCCTGCAGTGAACTTTCACTAGCTCCCACTGACTTTGACTCAGCATCAGGAGCTTTGACAGACAAGCTCTGGCCAAACTTGCAAAGGTAATTTAACATTTTCCCAGACCAGACTCCTGTCCATAATAACACTGGCAAGATGTAACACATGTCAGCGCCTTGACCGCTTTGGTTCGCAGTCCGGGCTACTCACATAAACCCCCATTTGCTGGCAGTGGATAGGGAAGGGTAGCTGAGATGCACAAATCCAAAATCTGCAGAGGCAATAACATCCAGCTCCAGGAAAGGCAGGGGAGACAGGGTCTGGGAAGAGCCAGAGGGAACAGAGTACCCCAGAGGATGTAACTCAGTGCCCCAATGCTCTGGCACTTTACTGGGAGTTAAGGATCTGAAATATCCTCATGTCTCTGGGTCCTAGTTCTCTAGTTCAGGTCCCTAAGATTCAAACTTCCCAACCAAAACCTTCCTGCAGGCCCTTCATCCAGCAACATCCTGACATCCGCTGTCTACTGAGCTTCGAGGCAGGCTTTGAAATTTGCAAACTGTGATTTTTATGGCTAAGATGTCATACCTGGGTACCTGAAGTCATATCCTAAGTAAATGGCCCTTTTTTCCGAAGGTGTTAATGGCTGACAGCTCTTGTTCATTTAGCACTTATCCAAATATCAAAGTGCTCTACTTTAAGGGCAATATTTCTCATAATTAAGTGCCTTAATACTGCTGGATAGTTTCCCACTGTGTTATTTTTTTCCTGTATCAATGTTTACATATACTTTCAAGTTTTTACGCCAGTTAAAGCCTACCACAGTGAAAAAATAAGTCAGGCTCTAAAATTTGCTGAGAAAACTATCAACCCAGCAGGAGATCCAGCCCCAATGCATCCAGTCAAGCAGAAGGGTAAGGGGCTGCTGGGTTAGTCAAACTGAGGGTACTGCTTTCGGGGCACAGCACTAACTTGGGGGTCACGTCAGGCAAAGCTGCCGTGTACAAACACCAGCATATGGTCTGTGGACATTTGGGGAGGGTTAATGATGTCCTCATGTCCAGCAAAGGTGCCCACCCAAAGCCAGTCTAGCCAGGGGAGTACCCCAAGAGGTGAGCTGACACATCTCTGTTCAGCCTCAGATGTTAGTCCATCACAGAACTTTACGGGACGTCCGCTTCCTCAGCCCACAGCCGCACACGCAGCCCAGCGTGCACACATACGGCTGTGTGCGCAGCCCAGCACGTGGTTAGAAATGCAGAAACGCAGCCCAGCGCACAACTGCATATGCACATGGCTGCACACGCACAGCCCAGCGAGCTCACACACACTGAACGGTGTTTCCCCTCACCTCCCACTTCATACCCAGCCGTGCTTCAAATCCCGCTTCCTTTTTATTCAAGGTGGTTCAATCTGCTGAAGCCAGGGCAGCGCAGCCAAGGCAATCAGCTCTGACATCCTTCCCCCTTTGCTCCAGCCCGCTGCGCTTTCAGCAGCTGTCGCTCTGTGCCAGGCTGCGCTAAAGGGACACATTTCTGGGAAGTCTCCTCCCACGCGTGTCCAGTGGGCTCTGTGCCAGCCTGTTTCTGGGCACAGCTTTCCCCAGGGTTGCTTCTCCTCTCTGCCCTGAGAACAGGAAAAATGAAAGTGCCTGCAGACTACCAGCTCGAGCATTCTAGGCTATGAAAGGTCATGGGTAGTAATGAAAGCAAACAGGTTTTCTGCACTTCTCACAGGGATCTGCTCCAGCTGAAGGCAATTCCAACATGAGGTATCGCACAGCAATGGGATCGTGGCTGCTTACCATACGGATCGTCCCTGGTGGTGATGCCCATCAGCTCTGACGTCTTCGGCATGCTGCTGTCTACTGCTGGCACTTGCAGAGGCTGGTCAGCCTGCTCCTGCTTCCTTTGTAAGTACTTCTTACAGTCCTCCTCTGCAAAAACACACGCAAGAGGCTCCTGTGATGGTGCTTTTACACTGGTGGCATTCTTTAGAAGAGGAATAGCTATTCCACGGATCAGGGATATCAGAGGGAAAACCCCTGTCTGGTTTTTGGCACCTGTTTGTGGACCTCGTGTCCTGGAATTTCTCTTACCCCTTTTCTGAACCTCTTGATGCCACCACCACCTCCTCTAATAATTAATTCCTGAAGCTCACTCTTGTTGTGCAAAGTACTTTCTTTTAAACCAATCTCCTCCTTTTATCCTTAGTTCTAGTATATCCCAGTACATCTTAAAGAGCCTGCATCATGTATGTAGCAGGTCTCAGCTCTACTGTCTGCTCTCATTGCTATGCATTTTGGAGTATTTAAAATCATCAAATAATTGGGGGGGATGGGGATTCTCAATTAGAAGTCTTCATATTGTCTTTTATTAATAAGTGTAGACACACATTAGCTGATTCACAGCATCGGCCTTCGTCGGACAGACCTGCAGGTGATGATGATGAGTACATCCACTCACCACACACAGGAGGACCATGTAGAATTCTATCGAACCCCTAAAACAGGCTTTACGTTGTGCAACAACTAGGGGAGATCCTCTGTATCTCACGCAGAGTGGGTGTGTACATCCCCTGTGCAATAACTGAAGGGTCAGGAGGCCTGGCACATCTGCTGCTGTGAACTTCCCGAACAGGACGGTGAGGGACACAGACCCATTATAAACAGTTTTTGTTTAAAAATGAATGATAAATGTAAATGTAAAGTCTTTGGAGAAGTGACAAGAAACCCTGCAGCCTCTGCCACTCTGCAATATGCAATTACAGAAGAACTTGAAAGTAAAAGGGAGATTTGAAACCAGGAATTAACAAAAAGATTAACACCAATTTTTAGCATCCTAAGCATAGCCAGGAACGGAGCACGCAATGAGAAGACAGGAACTGGTTCTGCAGCAGAAACCACAAACCAAACAAGTCCCCTGCAGCTGCACAGCACCAGTGAGGTGTGTTTAACAGGGATGCTGTGTCCCAAAGAAGCTTGGCTCATTTGCCCAAAGGCACCAGGTGTCACTTGAGAGATCACAGACTTTTGTTACAGGCTATCGGGTGTGACACTGGCCCTGTGAATGACCTGTGTCCACCACGAGGTGGAAGCTGTGTGGGATATCCTGATGCCTCTCAAACGACTTGGAGTGCCTTCCCGTGGGCAGCGGAATCATGCCCCAGATCTGCACCTCCTATAACGAAAGCACAGACTGCAGAAACCTCAATACTGATGTCTTCTGATTCAGAGCTGAATCCCACTGCAAGACTCCTAACGGCATAAACAAAGATGCCCTTGGCATCAAGAAATACCGTGCGTAAGAGGGCATGCAACCATCCACTTCCTTTTCTCTTGCAAGTGTAAATACCTCTGACTTCTGCAAGAGCTCAGAGTGCTAGCAACAGGTCACAGGCCCTAGCTGCAAATCTCAGCCAAAACCAATAAAAAATAGGAATGGCCATGCTGGGTCAGGCTGAAGGTCCATCTAGCCTAGCATCCTGTCTCCAGCAGTGGTCAAAAACAAGATGCCTAGGAGAGAACGTAAGAATAAAATAAGTGTACAGTGATATTTTCCTAAAATAACTTATCTTTTAGCTATAATCTACAATCTATTTTTATAATCTGTCTTTTGGACTATTTGCATTTAAGGAACTTCCTGAGTCAGAGGCAATATTTCTGTGTTGAACAGCCCTCAGCGGGTTTTTCTTCTAAGAATTTATGTTTCCTCTTATCAGCATGACCCACTGCCAGGTTAAACTTGTGACTTTCCTGAAGCCCAGGTTCCTCCCACTCACTCTGCTCTCTATTCAGGTTCTGACAAAGACCATCCACCACATTCCCCTCCAGCCAGCCAGCTCCTGAATTCGGGGCCAGAAGCAGCCTAGGTGATGCCCAACGTTTTAGTGAAGCCCCAGCTCTCTCGCACAGCCAGAAGCTTCTGCTGTTTGTTATGAACCTCTGATCGGTGGATTGCAAAGCACACTTGACTCTTTTTCTTTCCCAAAACCAAGTCTTCAGTGTGCGTTCATGGGTAGGAAGATCCACAGGAGAATGGGAAAATCCTCCATCGCTTCTTGGTCAGGTTGTCTACCTAGATGATTTTCTACATCTGCATTTATCTCCGTAAGAAACAGGAAATGAGATTTATTATTTCTTCATCACTTAACCCAGTAATAAACTACCTTATACAAGACAGGACTTCAGAGGAGTCTCTGGCCTCAGAAATCCTTCGGCGGTAAATTTCCCCTTCTGATGACAGTTCTTACATCTTTGAATTTCTCTGTTCATGCAGAATATGAAGAGTCTGTACAAAACAAGTTATCAAAACAGCACTGGGATCACTGTTTCTTGCTGGCCCTATCTCAATTTTCTTTCGGTTTGCACGGAAATTCGTTTTCCCTCCCGTTACCCAGTTCCACACACCCCTCATCTCTCCCTCCAACTACCTTCCTCTCTCACTACACCCACACATCCTGATTTTCACACCGTCCCGTGCCTGGGAAGGGCTTTTCTGCTCGCGTGGGGTTTTTCCACCACCACCTCCGCTGCCCCCAGCAGCAAACCCCTCCACGAGC
>NW_010117146.1:0-1082 GCF_000699245.1 Pterocles gutturalis
TCTTTTTTCCTCTTAGGGCACAGCTGTGTCACCAAATCTAACCTCTGTGCTGTCTGACAAGAACGTGTGGGCAACCCCCGACACTTTTAACCCCGATCATTTCCTGAAGGATGGTCAGTTCTGGAAAAGGGAGTCTTTTCTGCCATTTTCTCTAGGTAAGATTTGCTGGATTTTGGTACTTCCATGCTGGGGCACTGGGATGGGGCTTCCAGCTACGTGGGGGAGACAGAGGAAAGTAGCGATGGAAAGGGCAGATGGTGGCTGTGCCTTGGGAGGTGCCAGTCAAGCAGTGCTCATGTGGCCACCCAAAGCACCACAACCACACTCCGAGCCTTTTCTTGTTTCTCTTCACACACACAATGATCGATGAGGATGAATAAAATTCTATAAAATCTCCAGAGGCTCTAGAAACACCTTCCCAAAGGCAAGAACATCTCTTGGTGCTCCTGCTCCTCAGCATGGCCAAGGTTACCAGGGGGCTTCACTGTTGCCACTGCAGGATGGCCCACCCAACTGCTTCCCCAGGGACATTGCTTTTAGCACCCCTGTTTCCCATACCAGCCTCACACACCTTCTGCGATAGCTCTCGTTGGTGTAGCTCAAACAAACCACCTCTCCCAGCATGGGCACATCCAGACTGGGCATGTCAGCACAGCTTACCCGGGCAGGGCAGGACACAATGCGTGTGCATACGGTTACACACGTACCCTCACAAAGTCATGCAATTCAGGGGCCAGCCCCTGCTGTAATGCCAATGCTGTTACTCAGGAGCTCAGTTTGGGCTGCAAAACTCATCCTGCGAAGGGGGTAATACAGCTGGACCATGGTCCCAAGGGAAGGCTGAGGCTTTTTTTGCTGCAAGAGCGGATGGGCAGCCAGGCAGGATGAGGATATCACGGGTGGCTGTCTCCACAGGGAAGCGCAACTGCCTGGGCGAGGGGCTGGCCCGCTCTGAGCTCTTCCTCTTCTTCACGGCTCTGCCCCAGAAATTCACCTTCCAGCCACCTCCTGACACCACCCTCACTCTCGAGTTCACAGTAGGCATCACGGTGACCCCACAGCCCTACAAGATCTGCGCCGTG
>NW_010117147.1:0-379 GCF_000699245.1 Pterocles gutturalis
GGGGAACAGTAAAACTAAAATGGAAATTCTGTGACACCTTACTGCCTTTCCTCACTAATTAAACTACAGGGAAGCAGTCAGCAGAGATTTAACTTTTTTGTTTTTAATATTTGTAATATTCAATTAATATTAAATAAACTTTAATATTTGTAATATTAAAATATTGGTAAGTCGTGGGAAACAGGGGAGGTGCCTGAGGGCTGGAGGAAAGCGAATATCACTCCAGTCTTCAAAAAGGGCAAGAAGGACGACCCGGGTAACTATAGACTGGTCAGCCTCACTTCCATCCCTGGAAAGGTGATGTAACAACTTATTCTTGATGCTGTCTCTAGGCATATCAGGGATAAGAAGGTCATTAGAGCCAGTCCACATGGCCTAC
>NW_010117148.1:0-25371 GCF_000699245.1 Pterocles gutturalis
TACAGACTTTTTAACAGGATTAACACAATTATCAAAAAGCTTTATGTTCCTCCCTTGTTACCACAGATTTCTCCAAGCCTCTGAGCATATGCTACCTAATGACCCAAACTGGGATTGCAACTGGAGCCACAGGGTTTCCACTGGACACTGACAGGTGGAGGTTGGATTTTAGTTTTCTAACCGTTCATTTCTCACCATCCATAGCCCTACAACCTCTTACCTTCTTGCTCACCAGTAATGGCAGGGTTCAAACCTGGGAAGCTGGAGGGAAGAAGAATCTGCACTTCCAAGAAGCCATCCCCTGCGGCACAAATAGTGCAGAGAAACTTCAGACTCTGGTAGTAGGGCAACAGAAGCAGGTCTGGCAGAGGCAGGACTCGCCTTTTGGTTCCTGTCGTTCACAGCCATAAACTCAGGTGCTACCAGCTGTGTGAGCTCAGTCAGGTTTGAGCTGGAAAAGCCTTAGGGTAGCCATGGTAACTTTTAGATCTGATGCACTGAGAGTCATTGTATACTGCTTTTGAGAGACTCTTTGTCTCAAGTATCTTAATATTAAAATCTACAAATCTGAAAAAGCTAGAAAGCTTTGAATTGACAGGGAAAAAAAAATCCTTACTAAGTTGACACTAGCAGTTATTCTATTAGCACAGAGCAAGTATGTCTGTTTGATCCAGGCTGGACTCTATGTCTACTTCTGTGTGCCCCAAGTGGCTGTCAGACCTCACAACTGGTGATGAACAATTTTTTTTTTTTTTTTTTTTCAACAGGCTGTCCAAGAACCAAAGCAACAGAGCAAAATGAAAGTTTGGGAAAATTGTAAAGTAATGTCAGGGTCTCCTTTCAGGAAAACAAGTGAAAAAGAATTCTATCTGAAGTATTTTGTCCATCTTGCTATCAATACAAAATGTGAGCACAGCCCTTGAGAGGTCATCTGTCAGCAAACCTTTACAGGAGGATATGACTGAGGCACAAACTATCACGGAACAGTAGGCTCAACCGCCATATCACTAACACAACATGGATGAATCATTCCTCATTTCTGTGCTGCAGTTTCTCCCAGGTAAACAGAGACAATGACACTCACCTGGAAGGAAGTTTATGATCAGCAGTATGGACGCATTACACTGAAAATAGTGAATAGTTTCTTTGCAGGGGGAACAGGATTAGAAGAGTAGAAACTCTCGTAGCTGCCTAATGTTCTGAACGGAGAAACATCAATGCTATTTCCACTGGATGGTGTGTAAAGGTTGATGTAGGAAATGTGAAATTAAGCCTCAGTGGCATTGGCCTTTCCCTTTTCAAAAGATGCATAAAATGTAACTCTCTAAAATCTCCAAAAAGGGGGCTTAACATTTCAAAAACTTCTAACATACCAAAAACCCTGTATTTGTGAGACTTCCAATGTATACCAACATCACTGTTGAGTATTTAGAATTGAAAGCAATTTAACTCTGAGAAGTAGAATTGGAAGATTATTTCTGGTTTCAAATGCTTCTGCTTTCGAAAAAGCAATTTCCTAGCTCATTATTCCAATTCCAGTACTTTTGCTTCTGCCTGTAACTGCGTAAAGACATTTTAAAGCTTTAATTCATTTTGCAATTCTAAATAGCTTCCCTTAATCGCTCATGTCAAACACCTATTTCATATTTTTAAAAAATTTATAAAACAATTCTGTGCTGTCAGGAGGAAAATATTTCTTAGCATTCAGATTATTAACTGTATGCAAGCTCCCCATGCTAATGTGTTTCCTATCACTCACTTCTGGCAGGAAACTATTTATAAAAGGCTAACATCCGTTTAGTGTTTGCATTTGCGGTACATGTTCTTGCCATTCCCTCAGCTAAGGTACAGAATTAATCAAGCCACCCAATTTGTTTGGAGGGGTTTCTCACTGCCAGCTGCCATGCTGAATGCTCCATGTTGCTGAACAATGGTAAGGGCAGTAGCACAGAACACAACTGAGGTTGTGTCTGTCAGCTTGACTGATGTCTTTGCATTTTCACCAAACACGAATTCACATGGCTAAGTGAAACTAACAAGCTTGCAAGGTACTGCCTTGTACTTCCCTTAATAACTGTGTGATTAATGGGATACAGCCCATTATATCAGAACATACCCAGTTAGGAATTCTACTTAAATAAAAAGGAAATGGATCAGGATTGGGCTGAAGGCCAAGTCTAGCAAGGATTTTCAGCAATTTATAAATTCTTAAGGTGAGTGAAATGGAGCAAAAACCTTAAAAGGTTTCAAGCAGGTCAGGGATTCCATTCTAGTCTCACAGGACTCAGTGGACCTTGACCCTAAAAAAATACATACATTTGGCAGTCCACGGCAAATAAGGCAGGCTAATTCTGCAGTCCTTGTTTAGACAGAAATTGTAACCATAGTGCCAGAAAGACAATGACAAACTTTCCATCACCTTATATAGTTGACAAACATATCTAGTAACTCTCATGGGAGTTTCTGTTAAACACTATTCCAGGACTGATGGCTAATGGAGCTTTGATAACCCTACTCCCTTTCTCAGAAGTATTAATTTCAGACCAGATGACTACCTGACCCTCAAAAAGACTATCTTTGAATTGGAATAAGGAAAGCCACAAACATATTACCATCAACTACTGATATTTAAACATTAAATCCTTTTGCACTAAGTTTAGTGTGAAGTTGCACGGCTAGGTGGAGACATTCCACAAATTCTGAAAGATGGATTAAAGGTACCAGGCTGCACTGCAGAATTTCACAGGGCTTCATTACCATCCACCAACAATTTGTCACCATTTTTGGGGAACTGAAAGTCTGTGCTCAAGTATTTGAACTCAAATGGGAATATTTTTGCCTGTTCCTTCCAGGCAGAAGCATAAAAATTACTAATGGGACTCCTGCCAGAAATTTGAGCCAGAGAAGTTACATGATGTCTTTTGAACGGAGAACATTTGTTTCCTAAGCCTTTTGTATTTGTGGGTTGTCATGAGTGCCTTTCTGTGTACAACATTGAAATGGCAAATTCTTGGGGCTTTTAAAAAGAAAAGAAAGGAAGAAGCAGTCTGTTGCTGTCCACACAATTCCACAGTATTGCAGTACCTGGCTTAAACCCCAGACCAATGATCTGTCTCACATCAGTTTTTAAGCCCTTCCAGCTTTTAAGGCAGGATGAAGCACAGCTCAGCTATTCCAATTGATCCTGATAGTATTATGTGGACACCAGCACTAAAATTCTTTACAGTGAATAATACTGTAGATTCTGAAATCCCAGACAAGGTGTTTGCACAGTATAGACATAGCCAGCCTAAGTCCTAACAAGTTTTATATTTGTTCTTATGTTTTCTGAATGGCAATATATTCTTGGTATGTTCTATCATCCAGAAAGCCCATGCCAGCTCCTTTTAAAACCTGGTATACCCACATTTTCACTATACAAAACACAAATGAGGCCAATCCTGCTCACTTTGCTTTCCTAAGTCATCATATATAAATCCCTGGCTAAGATGCTACACGCATGAGTAAAGATCAGGCCTACCCCAGCTAGAGTATCAGTAAGCTGCCAGACCAGTCCAGCCCCCACCAAAGCTGACAGGGGTCATTTGGTGTACACAGCAAGTCCTAAATAAAGCTTTCCTCTAGGTTTGACCTACAGATCTGTATGGATATAGGAGACTATATCCTGCAGCAGAGGAACTTTTTGTACTATACACTGTGAGAAAAAAATTTATCATTCACATATCTTGCCGATTGGTGCATGTGTTCCTTGTCCTTCACTGCTCTGTAGAAAAGCCACAACAGACTGTGCTCAGGCTTTCTTCCAATACTACAGTCTTTAGGAATTAGCAATTCTTGCCTTCTTGAGCTGCTTATTTACTTCTAAATACATAAGTTTATTTTGAAGGGGGAGTTTTCTGAAAGCCTTGATGGCATTTCATAACAAAAGTCAGGCCTGGGAGTAAGCTAAGAAAGGAAGACAAAGCAAAAGATAAATTCAAGGCATCTGTGTATTCAGTACCACCAGATATACAGAAAAATTATACAGAATATTCTAAGACAGATGCGATAGTGTGGTCGGACAGATTCCTAGAAACCCAGACCCTGGGCACCACTGATCTAAAAACACATCACTAATTTGGTTCTGTTCAACATGTTATAGCTTAAATGCCTCTCCCAGTGATTACTGGCATTATACTGCAAACGTTCTATACAAAGGAGACTTCTTGTCATATTAAACCTTAAATTTTAGCATGGACATCTTAATATTCAAAAGTATAATGACTTCTGGAGAAAGAGCAGAACCATTATGAAGCAACCCATATCCCCAGCAGATTCTGCTAGGGTACCTCGCAAAGAACCTTCTATTTAATAGTACAGTGTAATTACCGGTATATGTTGGTGTCTGCATATATTCTCAAATGCCTGTGCTTAAAAAGGAACATCATTATGTCTGTGTTGTTGCCAAGTCTAAAAGCCAGATGGACAGACTGCTGACAGCAGAAACTCACTGCTGGAACCAAGCAATCAGGACCATAATCTTCTGGCAAAAGCAGCTACATATGTTGTACTTCTGATGTTTATTTGGTGGCATGACTGAGACAATAGTAAAAAGCATTGTCATGGGATAATTGGTGTTGAAAGTGGCTCTATGGATGCATCAGTGCAACTATTAAGGATGGACAGAAAACATTTGCCAAACTCACAGAATGAACTTTAATGAAGCTATGCGGTAGAAAGCAGTCTTTTAAGAGGAGACTGGAAAGGCCAGATGTAATACATGAAAAGCCACATTCTACACAGATGCATTAAAGTTGCATATAGTACATCAAGTTTTTGTACTACTCACTATTTTGAAGTACTATAGAGGCAAATTAATTTTCCATATATTATCACGCCTAGTCTTCTAGAATACACCTTAGGTCACTCTTGCACAATCTTCCAAAAAGAACTGAGATCTGAGGCCTTTATTTAGTGCTGATAATCAAATATTCAGGAATTCATTGATTTCTACTTAATCTCATTTAATCTATTGATGCCTTCCAATTAATTGCCAGATTAAATGCTAAATGTATTATTGATAGCAGAACCAAAAGTTTTAATGCTGCCTCTTCCCTGGGCCAGATTTAAAAGTGGAACTGTCATGTGTTTCTTCTTCTGAGAACAACAGAGCAAATTGCAATTATGAAGCTGCATCCTGTGGCCAAACTTAGGGTCCAATCATACAGCTACAACCAAAAAATTCAAGTCACAGCTATCATATGTAAGTATTTAATCTGTGTCACTCTTGCCAAGTATTCTGTCAATGTTTAGTTCCAGAATACACCTGTACTTTTTCAGTGGTTACTTACTGGAAGCCATATGCTAAGCATATACATAAACTCCAATTACTTGCATGGTTTTGTCATAAGTATCTTTAGGTTTTACATTTGGTTCCCATTTTGCTTCTGTTCCCCCAGAACATTACAACCATCTTTTGGAAGCTTCTGTTAGATATGGACTTGTGGGTCATTGCCCAAGCAGCTTGTAACTAACTCTCTCAAGTTCTGTTTTAGCAGAGCACCTACAATTATTAAACTGTATTTTTCCAAATCTTCCTATTACTGCTTTAGTCTACTGCTACAGTATCTGCATTGTAACAAGAAAGACACTCTCCTTAAAGTGTTCCTTAAAGTTATGAGATATCCTGACAACTAGAATATACAGGCTTAACTCTATCCTTTCTTGCAACTTCCATAGTGTTCAATAAATTGTACATTATAGAGGTACCTGAGCTAGTGACAGCATAAGAACTAATATGGCAGCAGAGGAATTCACATACTGTATATGAGATCCAGAGACACTAGCTCCACTCCCAGAGGCAGCAGAGCTGTAATAACACAGTGTTGTTTGTGGGCTAATTATGCTTGCATTTCAGAAGACTAATTAGTTTGGGCAGAGCCCTATGCTAAGTTTGGTATCTTTGCACAGTCATGTACTTCATGGATATATCTCTTTTCTTCCTCCACCTTCCCACACACATTTGCCTGAATTAAGACACGAGATACTGATCGTTTTACCGGTAGCCAAAATCCCCATATGGTAGAGAATTCTGCTCCAAGACACAACACTACTCTACAAAGAAACAGAAGCAATATAACAATTATAAAAATCTCATGGTCTGCAAAAAGTCCAAAACAGGACTGCTGTTACAAATCAGTAGGAGTTACAAGCTTAGCCTGACTAAGAAAGCATTAAAAACAGCTATTATGGTAGAAACTACTTAAAACTAGTATAAAACAGGATTGCTGTTACAAAACAGTAGGAGTTAACAAGCTTAGCCTGACTAAGAAAGCATTAAAAACAGCTATTATGGTAGAAACTACTTAAAACTAGTATCTAGTTTTCTAACAGCATTAATTTACTCATACTAATGATGCCATATATTATCCCATCTGCCACAAATGCTGATAATCTTTAATGAAAACTCACTCGGGTTTGTTACAGAGTATACACGGGATGGATATCTGGTTGAAATTGTCCAAAATCTTCGCATTAATTAGAAAAATGAAGTAATGCCAGTAAAAATAGGAAAAAAGGTATCCACTGAACAGCCAAACTGATCTTGCCAAACCAGTTATTAAATATAAGGTAATGCATATTCTACACTTTTTTACATGTTTGAAATCTGATTTCTCAAGTGTCTGAAACTATCCATACAGGGTTTTTCTGCTCTTTTACCTTTTTCCTTTTCTTTCAACCAATAAAGCTTGTTCTAAGAGAACAGGGAATTAACCAAAGAAATCTGAGACCCAAAGTCAACTTCAATTACTTTCCTATTTGCTGCAAAAAATCATTGAGTGAGACAGCACAACCAATGAAGCCCAGTCAATTTTTGTTGGAAAGTTCCCCACAAAACGACACTTAAAGAGGTTGAGTTTTGGGACTACTGGCAAGTTCTATTCCATTTAATACTAGTGTCAAACAAACACTTTTCTACCTGCTTCCCTTCTCAATGGTACAACAGAGAGCCTCAAGATAGATGCGCTTAAGAAAACAGTAACAACTTTAATTATGAGGAAAATTACTTTTGGTTTGAAATCAAACAGAAACAGGGGAACTGAGAACAGGGATTTGCAGTTCTGTTAGACTAAGGGGTCAACTGCAATTTCTCCCACGCGTAGCTTAAGCTGATGACGTATGACAAAAAGTAATGTTGCCAAATGTTGCCTTCACATAGCTGTACTACTTAAATTTCACTAAACCCCCACTATCATTTTTAATGCTGCTCAATAACATTTAATTGCATTTAAATAGGAAGTAAATGGTCCAGTACAGCAAAGAGTCAATTACATTTTTTAATTATTTTACACATGTATTCTTGAACATTCTACAAATTAAGTCAAATGAGTAATACTGATTTGAATTTAAACACATTTGATGGCAGTTCACATTAGAGAGGACCAGAGAAGACCACCACTGAGGTTAAGGTGTCCAGTCTTTTTCCTTCTAAATTGGAAGGCTTTATCTTCCTATTAATTTTATTTAATGCATCACAAATAATATTAAGTTATACTAATCCATCAGTAATTATTACTATTGTTTCCTCTAATCTTTGCACGTAACAGACCAAACAAATCTAAGATTTTCTTTGAGTTACCCCAAGAAGGTTGCAACTGATGAACCAACTCAGTATTTGTTTTAATGCAACCTCTGCAATCTCAAAATGAAAGGCTATTTCTGGAAATCCAATTCAAAACAAAAATCATCACTTTTTTAATTAAAGCAACAGATCATCTAAATTAATACAATTTTATTCATCCCACTGAAGTAATTTGTATTGGTGAAAGTTTCATCACTACACATTTGCAATTACAATGTTAAAAATTCTTTAATGAATTGTCATTGCAAACAGAGTTGCTGATCAGCAGCAGTTAGCTAAGCACTGGGTACCAATGCTGCCTGAGAACTAGAGCATCAATGTTGCATCTTCTGGAAGGAGAATAAATATCTTCTCAATGGAAGGAGTTGCCTTCAACAGATCCAACTCAATTAATTAAATATACTGAAACTTAAAATTAAAGATACACCTCAGTTGATCCTTTTAATCTTTTTACAGCCTTAAAAATCTGCTATTTATGAAACATTAAAGAGTGCAATGTTTAGAAAAAATGTATGTTATTTGCAAATAATACCACCTTTTTAAAAGCCATTTTTAGGTTCAAAACATTTTTTTTCCTTCCAACCTATTTACAGAAAGTCCTCTTGCAAAACAAAAAAGGCTAATGCTAACTGAATTCAATTAGAACGCAACAATAAACTGTTGCATAAGAATTGTAGATGCAGATTTTCATTAAAACCTATAATCTGAATAAATGTATGCTCATCTATAGAACTACTTAAATGAGAGATAGTGCACATTTGGTTAGCAAAATGCAGTGCTTAATTTAACAAAGAGTTGATTTGCAGTTGAAAGAATCATAATAATTAGTAATCAAACAGAATTAGCCTCTCTTCTGGAAAGCAATTAGAGGAAAAAAATACAAGGCAAGATTAAAAACAAGTCAGAACATATGTCACACTAGCTTGTGTCAATCCACCTTTGTACAGTTTAAAATCTCAACATACTAGCAATTTGCCTTAAATCTTCAACAGAGAGAAAACAACTATTTTAATTTTTCAAAGGTGATTAAATGCACAAGTTACTCAGCAGAGAGCCATATATGTCTTAGCACATTTGAACTCCACATGTGTTTGGAACAGAACCATATTGAGTTCTTTAAGGTTTATGTTTCACGTTCGGTTTTGGTTATTCAAATAATGTGCATTACACCGGCATCAGTTCACAGTAAGTTTATTTTATGTGAAGAAAAGCTTTGCCATTAATGAAAAATTTCAGTAGAAAACAGTACCTCCTGCTTTCAATCTAGATTACTCAAAAGTAGAAGCTTGTATTAGTGAAAAGTTCAGTAGAAACAAATCTGTAGGAAACACGTTCTTGGCACATGAAGTAAAAGCTTTAAACACATTAAGTTTGAATAGAGAATTTACCATGCAACCATGCTGGCAGAAAAGCCAGTTTGTAATGGCTGGTATTTGTCCCTCAAGACAATAACATGGAAGACACTTAAACCTGCTTATATAACATTAATTGTATATAAATATGGTGTCACCATAATTGACAGTCTTTATTCAGGCCAACCATTTAGTTTAGCAGTTCTAAATAAGTAATAGGCACTTTGCCTTTCTGATTTCCCCTTTCACCCATCAGCCAGTCTGAATCCATGCCAGGGATACTGTACACTGTTATCACCTAAAAAAACAGAAACACATTATTATAACCTTTCCTTCCCAGAAAAAAAAACAAAAAACCAACTATAGTCTACCTTCCTGTGATTTCCAAGATCTTAGAACTGAGATTAACCAAGATAAACAGAGCACTCAATATGAGCACCCATGGAACACAATCTAGTGCTCACAAAAATTATTTCACTGATACATGGAAAAGAATTAGATATAGTAACATATTTTAAAGTCCTTTTTTTTCCTGATGAAATTCTATTCATTACTGTTTCTTTTGTATTATATTTATTTATAAATATTGTATATCACCATCAATAGGCAATCTAAAAGAAAGTTCACTGGATCATCAAGTACATGACTGAAAGACAGATGGTGTTGATGTGCTACATCTTACACAGAAAATCTTAGGCCACAGATTCTAAGTCACTGTCTAGATAAGAAAAAAGTAAAATAGAAATTTTTAAGTAACATGTGTTTAAAAAACAAAAATGTCTGAAAACTCTTTTGTGGATGCTCTTCTTCAGGGTTAAACTACAGTCACATTACTAGGTGAAGCTCTGCTCCAGCATCCTGCTTCCCTGCATATCTCTGCTTGCTTCGTATAGACTCTGTGACTTAAGAGTGCAATTGAATTGGAACAGGAATAAACACAGCACAACCACCACCATCAAAACAAGAAGTGGTTGTATTTTCATATTCTTCCCAAATTGCAATATTTAATATTTGAAAGACTAATTGTTTTGATAACAGTACTAAAGGCGTGGTAAAAAGACGACAGCAGAATTTCATCTTGATTGTCCATCAAATGTTCTTGCAAGCCTAGCTGATGTAACAAATGTTAACTCTCACTACAGAATATTAGGGTATATAGGTGCAGGACAATGCTCTAGGAGCACTATTGAAGTTTAATTTAAAAAATCGACTACACACATTCCTTGATGCAGCACATCTTAACTGGCTAGTCACAAACATTCTGATTTTACTTTTAAATGACCAAGGTACATATAAAACTCTTACCTCATCTGCAAGTAGGGATAATTCACTGCTGTTTGCAGCATCGTAATCATAGAGAACTCTAGCCTTCCTGCTGCCACTTGATGACTTCAGTTCACTGATGCCTGAAGTAACTATTGAATTGCTTACTGAAGGCAATGAAGCAGAGGCTGAGGCCAAGACTGAGGGAGTAGAAACACTCTGCACAGGAGTTGAGGAAGACTGATTATTGTTAGAGAGGAAAGTAGACGGAAAGCTGTGGGAGAAAACAAAACAAAAATATTTATTTCTGAGTGAATCAGTTCTACATGGGGAGTTATACATGCCTCCATGCCTAAATTGTCATTCTTGCTTTTATCAGCTACAGAATAAACACCAGTAGACAGCAGTAATACAATAGCACTGATATTTGTGTAAACCTAAATGAAGATAGTTGTTCCTGATCTGTACTGTAACTCAAACCAATACACTTCGAAAGAAATACTGCCACCTTAAAAAAAACTTGATAATTGCCCCTTAAAAAAAGGAAAAACAGGAAAGCAATGGTGGTCAGACTTAATTCAGACTGTATTTTAACAAACATTTATTTGACAGCTCTGCCAGTAAAAGCAGCCTCCGCCTTCTCCTGCTCATTCCTCAGTTATGTGACTGCACAAAAGATTGTGCTGGTGAACTACATTAATGAAACATAATGCAGGTGAAAAACACGGCCTTCCTCTGAAAGAAGAGCAAAAATCACAACTATTTTTGTAATTTAAGTCAGTTCATTGCTTCAGCTAACTGCATGCTGTAAAACAAAATATTTGCTACACTAAAGATGAACTTATATCAACTTAAGCCCCTCCTTTCTAGGCTGCTCGTTGTTCTGTGCCAGCTGTAGCACTTGCCAGACCCTTCCATGAAATCAATTCAACTTATTAACCTGCCTGAAAAAAGAAAAAAGGTTAAAAAAAAAAAAAGGCAAGACTGTTTCATGTCACTCTTCCCTACATCCTGGGATGCAGTTCCGTGGCAGACTACACTTACTTATTTAGCAGCTGATGTAGTCGCTCTTTGTCCCTTTGCTGCCTTACTTTGTTCCAACACTCATCTGACTCTACCTTAAAAGCAGGTCAATGAAGGTTTTGAAAAGTAGCAGAGCTGATGCCGTACAAAAGGCTCAGCAAGTAGGAGTCAGACAGAGTCAGGATGATGTGGAACTGTGGCTGCATTTCCTTCCACTCTTTTGACCAGCCTACACATCAACTAGTCGGTCAATTCCCACAGGTAACTTTCATCATTAGTCCTTCTACACAGACGCTTTTTCATTAACATCTGGGATATGGACATATTGTCCTCCTCCCTTCTTTTTTTGCCTACTCTTTGGACATAATGAAGATCTAGTCTAGCACTGTGTGTATGACCCTGTCTCAACCCAATACCTTCCCACCTATGCTCAGTTAAGTTCCTGAAGATGCAGTTCAGTGTCAACTTTAACCATCTGAATCAAAATCAGTATATTCCCAAACCTATGTCTGTAGCATTATTGGTGCTCATATAATCATAAGAGGAGCTCTTTTAGGGAGCTGATACAAGTGAAAACTAAATCTATCAATATAGTGTCTAATTTTTGGATTGTGTGGCCATGAACATAGGTGCAATTAAGGCAGCTCAAACCATAGAAACACAGAATGGTTTGGGGTGGAACCCCCCTGCCATGGGCCGGGACAACCTCCCACTAGCCCAGGGTGCTCAAAGCCTCATCCAACCTGGCCTTGAACACCTCCAGGGATGGGGCATCCACAACTTCCCTGGGCAACCTGTTCCAGTGCCTCATCACCCTCACAGGAAATAATTTCTTCCTTATATCTAGTCTAAATCTGCCCTCTTCCAGTTTAAATCCATTACCCCTCGTCCGGTCACTACACACCCTTGTAAAAATCTGAATCAGCTGCAGCAGTACTGCATACAAGTTGACAGTTTCACACTATACTTCATCTGGTAAATTTACACTGCCACCGAACAGGGAGGACCCGCTCCTCTACACCTTTATTGCGCAAATGTTCATTCTCTGTCACTTGAGTCAGATCTAGTAATCTGTTACTTTTGAGTTGATTCAAAGATCTGATCTAACAAAAATCATCAAGAAGACTGCTAACTTTCCATCAGAACAGCTCATTAAACATGTTCACCTTTCAGTCATACAATTGTTATATCTGACTGAAGGCAAACAGCAGGTGGTGTGAAGGACAGAACTAGCCCATTTACAGTTAGACTGAATCGCATATTAAAAATTGGGTAGATTTTCAAGAGACCGTTGTGAGTTTAGTTAGCTGTTTACTAACATGAAAAGGAGGAAGTCCCACTTCCCCCTCTAGCTTACCTTCACCTCTTTGATCATAAAGAGCTGGTTCAACTTGCCAAGAAACTGCAACTCCACTAAAATTAATTTTTTTTTTCATTTGTCAGATTAGTTTTTCAAACCAATTCACCATGTTTCCTGAGCAAATCAAATGAGCAGAACAAAGAGAGAAAAAGGTAGACCAAACATTTTTGTAGCAATAACTCAGCTGTGCCTCATGATGTGTTTATTACTTGATTAGTTGTCATTCAGAGGGACTTAAATGACAATCAGCTGTTTCTCAATATTGCTAAATTACTGTTTAGTATACTGCTAAACCTGTTCTGTGTTAATACAGTAATTACTTGCAAATCATTCTGTTCAGTTCAAAGGGTCACTGGTTTGTAGAACTAGTGGAAAAGACTTTTCTATAAAGTCTTCAAACTACCCATTTTTTCAAACTGAGGAAGGGAAATAAAATACCACAGGAAGCTGCAAATCAGGAAAAGGATAAGACTTAAGAACACTTTTGGTTTTACTTCCTTGTCATGAAAAACATAAACAGAGATATTTTATAAGGACAGTTATTTAGAACAGACACTACAGTAAACTACAATCTTTCAACACACACGGCTGTATAACCATAAGGCTGATTTGTGAAGAATTAGAATAGGGAAACTTTAGGAAGAATAAGCATGTAGATCTCTTTACATCTCCACCAACCACAAAAAAAGGATTTTGAGCACAAACTTATGTTAGTCAGTTTCTTCTCTTACTTTAAAAATACTAAACCCACAAAACAGTAAAACTAGACAAACTTGCTCATTCCATTGTGAGTGCTTTGGATTACTGATCATAGATACTATGAAGTGTATTTCTCCCTATATACACAAGCACTTAGAAAAAAGATGGGTTTTTTTTTTTCTCAAATTTTTACAGTGTTACTACCTTCCAAGTTGTTTCTGGAGATCCAACATATATTGGTAACATTGTGCATAATAGGCCATCTGAGCTTCAACAAAATCATTCAGACAGCGAAGATGATGTGCCTATAACACAGCAAAGAATTCAAGTTTTTAGTCTGTAAAGTACTATGCTGCATCAGAAAGACGTCTCCTCATCAGGTACTAACACCAATACTGGCACATGGGGATTTATGCTACATAGGCATAGTGCCTGGATTTACCAGGTAAATGGGATATAATGTCATAAAAATTAACCTATTTGAGCACAAAAAATAGGTGCTGTACAAGTATCATGTCATTCACCTATAACGTTTTCACAACAGAATAAATATTTTAGCACATTTTTGTGGTTTCAACTTTCAGTTGATCTGATGAATGGGAAGTTGAGTTTAAAGGATAAAAATGAAAGCTCCTGCATTTTCAAGGTTAAAGGGTGACTACAGTTAAATTCAGTGGATACTAAAATAGAATTCAAAAATAAAAAACCCACTGTTTGATGCTTTAACGCACTGAAATGAAACCTCATAGCCCAAAGTTTCCAAGTAGCTTACTGTAGTTATTTTTAGAGTGCCCCGATTTTGACTTTCCCCCTTTACGCCTTCTGGGTACTCACATGCGTGCTGCTGATTCCTTCCAGCAGAAGTCTGGTAATCTCTGCTTGACGGTCAAATTCACTCTGAGTAATTCGCACTTCCTGTTCAGACTAAAAGTAAAGATGCACATTAGTTATTTGTACAATGCACTCTTACACCTTCCGACTGCAACAGTTCCATTTTATTCAGAGCATTAATGCATTAATCACAAACTCAGGTGTTTTAAATGTGCTTTTTCTTTGCAGATCTTTACTATGCAAAAAGAGTAATTGCATTTTGGGTTCAGAAATGTTGAGGCCTTATATACACAACAAACAGCTTTATCATTGGACACCTACCACATGGAGTCAATGCATGCAAAGGGAAAGCATTTTTCCGCCAGCAGTATTACTCCACCTCTCCCAATAACAAACCAAGTCTTAATTGACTTAACAGTGTTTGCACCAGGGGTTCTGCCATCATGGCAGTGCCAGCCAAGGACAATGTAATTTTTTTTCCATACTTCAAGTTAACAGGGCTCTGATGAAATAATTTAGGGTAAACCTCACATTATTTTTGCCATATAACTGCATGGCAATCAGCCATACATAAGTCTTTGATGGCAAGTTTTAACAGGATATTTCATAAGTTAATGTCTCATACTGTAGCCACCAAGTGTAGTCTGGTAGCCACCAAACTACTACAACTATTTCTGGGGCTTGTAATTGAAGCATATTTAAAAATAAGTAAATCCAAACTATAGCAAATGTTTTAACTTCTATTAAAATCATTGGATTTAAGTTTCATATTTAAATAATTCCAATTATACTTCTTCCTTGTTACGTATTGTTATCAGCAATTTTTTAAAAAGTTAATGTTATAGCAGTTTTAAAGGACTTCCATCTAGCACAAGCCAAAATTACTTTTTTTTTGGGGGGGAAACAAAAAAGACACTACTCAAAACACACAACTACATAAAAATATGTGTTGTAATATCTAAGATTTACTGTTCCAAGACAGAATGTCCTCAGCCTGGAATCTGGATTACCTTGCCTTAATGCTTATATGCATTTAGGACCTTGCTTCTAAAAACAAACACAAATGCCAAAATCTGCATTAAGTCAAAGATGCAGCAGTTACTGTTCTCAACAAGACAGAGTAAGGAAATACATTTTCAAGCAACTTAATGAGGTGATACTGATAAAACATTGGTTTAAAAAGGATTATGTGTGTGCAGACATTTTGCTCTTGCACTCCATTAACGTTAATCAATATGAAAAGTTACATGTGAGGATCTTAATCTCAGAAATGAGAACATAAGAATGATGCTGTTACCCAAGAAATGTTTTTCATCTGAAGTCACTGCAGCTGGGAAGGCTTACACATTAACTAAACAGTGAGGAAGCAACTATAGAGTCCTGTGTGTTTCTTACTAAAACTGAGAGAGCCGTGTATGTATCCAGTTACAAACTAATTAGGTTTTCAAAGTTTGTTGAAGCAAGAATCTTTGCTTGGAGTTTTCCTATTAAATCTGTAATATTATCAGTGAAATCCATCTGGCAGTGCCTGAGAAAAATGTAAGAACAAACGGGGAAAAAAACCCCAAATCTGAGACACAAGAGGTGAAGAAAAGCATTCCCTTTTGTATTAGCAACATTTTCATTTTCTTGAAAAAAACCCAGCAAAATCATAGGTAAACCATTTATCTGGAGATAAATAGTCTAGTCTCTTGCTTCTTGGAAGTCAGCAGTTGCTAATGTGTTTCTTTCTTCCTGCCAGGTAAGTAAATACATGAGAATAGGAACATACAAGAAGTGGAAATATCCATCAGAGTAATTCTATTTGTTTCAACAATATGTTAGCAAATCAGATACTTTCTACATGAAAAGGCAAAGTGAATAATGTGGTAATATGTATTAACCTAGCCAGTACAGAGTGACTGTAAATACACTGCTTTACAAAAGCCCAAACTCTCACCTTACACACTATGCATATACCCCCCATTTGCACCATAACTCAGAGAAAGTTGGAATAGAAAAAGCCTTTTTCCCTCACAACCCCTAAGATTTCACACAACTTCCAGCAACTCCCTGTACCTCCCACAGCTGCCTATCTAGTCCCCCTTGAAAAACCATACTCCAAAGCCCCTGCCCTCCAGCCCCCCTTCCTTTCTATTGCTACCCTTAATTTTTATTTCCCCTTCTCCACAGAAGATCCCTAGTGACACTGAGGAAAGAAGTGGGGACCAAAAAAAACCCTCCAAACCAGAGTTTTCTTTGAGTTTCTTGTATGCACTCCAGCATTTTAGTTACCGTTCCACATTCCGGGTAGAAGTTGAAGATGAATGTTTCCCAGGACAGTTTACATTACTAAACCTCAACCTTTCTGAAAATTTTAGATCAGCTCATTCTTAAGAAGTCATTTTTAACAGGATGCCATAGAAGTAAATTTTGAGAGACAAATCCTGTAGTTCTTTTTCCATTGTATCTTGTCCAATGAGAATCATATGGTACTATGTGACAGTCAGCCAGAAACAGCTTACTACAAAACAAGCCCCAGGCATTGTTTTGCCACTGGAGTTTGAAAAGTCCTAGAGGGAACCAGTGTATTCTGATGTAATGCATCAGGTTGCCAGCATTAGACCAAAATCAACAAGCAACATCCTTTATTACATTAGACCAGTACAAGTCATGGTTTCAGAATTCTGGAGTTTCTAAACTGTTTACTTACTTTCGTCACTTCCTCAGCCCATATCTAGTCAGCATTAAGAGTGGGGGAAAAAATAAAAACATACAAACTTAGACATCAGTGGTACTTTAATACAGGATGCAAAAATATTTGGTCTTTTCACTACTTTCCTGTCCTAAGAATTTCACAGGGATTTGAGGGAGTGCTATAAGTCAGTTGCCCAAAGCCCTTCACATACAATGAAGCTACGAGTATGGATAGCACTACGTCTGTGAAATAAATTAGATACTGGAGAGTGTATGACTTGCAGAACTTATGTTACAAGAATATATTTAAAACAAGCTATTACAACGTAAGACACCACTACTTAGAAAATGACATGAATCACACAACTAAATTACCTTACGGAGGAATTTAAGTTACCTTAATGTGTTAAAGTATTGGAAAACTACGGAAAGCTATTCTAATTTTAACACCATGTTAAGTAAAGACTGAAACAGACAAATGAATGATTCCTCTTGCTAATTCCATTACCAGTTTCCTATTTCACAAGCATTTTTAATGAAACCTAAATTTAATTAAAAATGCTACAGAGGTATCACAAACCGAGTATTAAAGTAGTAGCAGGTAGTACAGCAAAACCATAGAACTGTAAGGAATTTACTTCAGCTTGCTGTTACAATTCCCCTCTTGCAACACAGTTCTCCCTTAGCCTTCATCTTCTGCAGTTGTAAGAAGATGGCACAATCAGGACTTTGGTAAGAAGAAATGTACATAAAGGTTGCAGAAGCAAGTTGTAACAAACAAGGTTATGCGCTCTTCTATCTGACCACGACTGAGAAATCTGGAACACCAGTTGAGATGAGACCCTCTATGCTGTGCAGATCCAAGACCCAAACAAGGACAGTCTACGGTGAACATAATTAATTAACCCCTTCTTTTTCCACTTTCATAATTACAGTGCTAGAAAAAGGGGCATGGATGAGCCCTTGCAAAAAGTTTAGGATATACTGTAAGTCACTAATTTATGTGGCATTATTTAGTTATTTGGAAAACATCACTTGAAGGGAATAATTTCTACATGTTCCTGGCTATTTCACATAATTCACTCCTACTCATATTTAAAAAGTGGGAGAATGAAATAATGCCTTTCCCTCCAATGGGTGAAATTAATTTCAGAAGTGATAAAAAAATTCAAATCCTTTGCATCCTAATTTTACATTCATAAACTCACAGCTACTAGAATATAATACTGTATACTTCAGATTATCGGAAATATTCTGATAGAAACAACATCTAATGCTGTACTGACATAAGTGTATCTAGTACACTATACCAACCCAGATTGGAATGGAAAACATCTGAAACAAGACCAAATGAGCTGGATAGCAAGAGGAAACATTTGACAGGAAAATGAATGAACACAGGAGGCCAACAAACCTTTAGCCATTTTACATGCAGCAAGTTGAGCACGTAAGAGACATTTACCATAATGTTATTCTCTTCAGGCTGAGAGGTGTTTAGTTGCTTAAGTGCATAGATAAAAGACAAAAGCAAGTCACAACACCGTGAATATAGCAAGTGAACAGATTACTGGCACAAAGCACTGCAAATTTAAGCTAGAGCAAGACTGTGAACTGAATACAGATAAAACTGTTTAGATTTCTATTTTAAATACTGATCTAAGCTACTGCAGTTATACAGTAAGCAGAGAAGTAATTTCATAAAAGATTAAATACTCTTATAACAGAAAAAATAATCATAGGTGCACTTTATCATGCCAAAGACAGAGAAGCATAGAAGTTTGCATCATAACAATACACTTTGCTAACATATCAGCTCAGCACTGTTTGCCAGATATCTTCCTTCATAAATAAGTGAGCCAGCAGAAGAGGAATCATTTGCATCACACCTATATCCAGGTTAGTCCTCATTTTAGTATCTCAGAGGATAGAGATGCAATTTTTTCAATTCTCTGGGAATTCTACAATCCAATATTACTTAAGCATGCACACTGCTGTTAAAACATAATTAAAACTGAAATATAAGCAAGGTAGTGAAGTCAGAGGCCTAGTGCTTTACAGTCTACTCGCATTAAATTATTTGTGAATAAAACTGTGAATTACTTGCTATATGAATATTTAAGATTGATCAAGTAGTAGCAGCAGCAACTGGCAATAATTTTGTCTAAGCACCAAGCTTGGGATGACTACACAGGTGATGGAACTAAAACTCAATTACAGAACCTTTCTTTTAATACTAAGTTCAAGGGGAACAATTTCCTTATGGTCCTTCTATTGTTTTAGAAAGTTAAGGTATACACCTGCTACCACACCACAAGGAAGTTAATAACCAAAATACTTTTTTTTTTTTTTAAACTTAACTCTGAACAAATCCAAGCAAAGGAATAGTTTACTATCCATTATTTCACTATCCATTGCTTCCAATTCCCACTACTAGCTGACTACAATGCTGCTCTGCTCTCCACTGTTAGTCTTACAAATTAAGAAAGATTGACAAGTAGAGAAGTAACTTTTTTGCATAAAATCTATGTAATATAAGGGGAAATGCATGGACTTAAGAAATGCAGGCAACTTCAATACACATGGACAGTGTGCATGACATGGAGGACTGAGACACAGAAGCAGAACTGTCAGTTAGAGATTATGTTAGTTTTTTAGAAGGAATACCATCCCAAAGATGCAAGGTGCTTCACCTACGAAGCTCAGTCTCAGAGATGATGCTTCTGGGATCTTTCAGGACAGCAATCTATTTGGAAAAGCCAGCAAAATCTGACAGTCCTGCTTCTGCCTCTTTATTATGTATGCTGTCCCTGTGTACTTAAATTGTCTGTATCCCTTCAGCATCTGTGTGCACGACCCCTGCTGCATTAACCCTCACAGGAAAAACCATTTCACTACCCACCATTAACTGCTGCACCTTTAGGAATGCAGTCAAAAGATACCTATGAAAATACTACAAGCATACCCTGATGAAATTGCATACATTCAGTTACCTATTCATCTATTTATAGGCATTTTAAGAGTTTAAAAAGCAAAAGCTTTTTAGTTTATAGTAATTTTAATCTCCTTGAACAATCATTTCTTGAGGGAATAAGAATGATTAAGAAATGTGAGTTTAAGAGTCTTGCCCTGTTTGGTGGTATGAAGTAGTAAACAATAGAGAAAGAGTAAACTACAAATATTTTTGATATAGGGAAGTTAAGTCTAGATAGGTTCATCAGCTGGAAGGAATTACAGACATGCTTCGACACTTGTAGAGATTCAAAAGCCAAAACTTGACCTCTGAATGACATGCATTTACAACCATCTTGGCAGATTGTAGCAAGTCATTTTTGGCAGTATAGGCTCATCTGGTATAGAACAAAGGGAAAATACTTAGGTCAAGTTTAACTTGATAGAATATCTAAAAATAGAAGACTAACACCTTGATCAGCAATTTGCTTTCCTTTCTTTGTGTTCCACTGAGGCATTTCTTACAAAGTAATAATAGTGCGGGGAAGAAGCTAGGACTGGAAACATAACCAAGCAGTCAAATTCATAAATATATATCAATAAGTGTGAAAGTTATGGGCAAATTAAAAAAAATTCTACTTACTGCTGCTCGAGCTTCTGCAACTTTTGCCTTCTTCAATCTGGTTTTTGCTGCATCCAAATCTAGTCTCTTATTTTGTAATAGTCTACGTTCTTTCTGAAAGTGAGTCAGGTTGGTTTATGAGAATAGGTGAACATACTCAGAAGCAAAAGCCTGTCTACTTGAATTTTTTTTAATAAAGTATCACATACAAAAAGGTCCTTCAGCTGAACAGAGAGGCAGAATTAGATCCTAATTATTCTCACACATTTTGTACTCAAGGCACAAACTTTTAATAGAACAATAGCTACAAAAAGCAAGTTTTCGAATTATTTTAATTTTACCAGGTCAAAAGGAAGGAAAATACACCAAAGGCACAAATTCTATCTGACTTTTTCGACATTAGTTTGAGGAAAGCGGTAATGCACAATTATCTACTACTTAATTTTGAAGATTTACAGTTACAATTGCTGTGAAATGCTGAAGAATGCACAATTCAACTCACAGCAATAGTTTTGTAGTCTCCTTCAATAAAGTTTCTTAGGGGAGTGAGAAAGTTTATAGCAGAAGTTTGAATCAGTTCTCTGTCTGCTGTCCCAATTCGCTTTTGTGTTTCTCCACATTTAATGAGTGCATTTCCTGCAAAGGAAAAAAAAAAAAAGTTAGTTTCACTGTGATTCAGGCAAGTGACTAACAAAAGAAGTTTCTACAAGCAGAAAAGTTTAAGCCAGCAGTTTGAAAGATAATCCAATGCCATCACAAGGGATTTCAAGAGAAATCCGAATCAGCTAAAAAACAAAACAAAACCCACACACACCAAAAAAACCCAACCACCCAAAACAAACCAACCCACGCACCAAATCAAATCATTTTTTTAATAACAGTCACAGGTCAAGGCAAGATTTCAACGAGAATAGATACAGCATTGTAGAGTGGCTCTAACTATGGCAACTCCATTATGAACACTTTTTAGAACTGGATATCATACCTACTTATTTCAACGCAACAACCTCCTCCTCTTATACCATATTTTTGTTTAAGTCAGAAGTAGTTGGTAGCAAGGAAAAAGCTCACGTAACGACTGGAAAATAACATGTTTTCCCTTCCTGCACCAACTCCAACTTCTAAATATGCATTTGTACATTAAGTGAACAATACTTTGAAATTTGTTGCGAGTTAGGTATTGAAGCTGAAGTTAATAATAATAACTATATTCTTGATACACCATGTTTCAACAGACTGACCTGGCTGAGTTAGAAAACACACTAAGTTTTCATTTTTATTCTTGATGCTGTTTCTAGGCATATGTAACACCACATGAAAGCTAACAGTGTATCTCTTTATGCTAATAGTTTATGTTACTTGCCTGAATTCTGAAAATTCTGCAAGTTAAGGGACAGTATGCCTGTTAAGTACAACTATTCGATGTTAAAAAGCAAGACTTGAGACTGATGATCAGAAGGAAGGTCACAGATAACAGCATAAAACCATGTGGAAGTAAGAGGAACAAAGCCTGCCATTATTGATCTTGTATCCATAAGTCTTCTATAGAAGTTACTTTTTTTTTTTTTTAATTGCACTTTCCTTCTTTTGAAAAGGAACCCCATTATTTCCAGATATAAATAATTCATTCATCTCAGAACAAACTTTTTCCCCTCACACTGCAATTTTGAAGAAAAGAACTAAAGACAGCTATCAGACTTTGAATGCAGACTATATTTTATATACAGACACCTATATATTTCAGTTGGTTAGGTTAAATTAACAGCTAAATCTGTTATCAGCAACTTTAAGAGTTGTAGAGAACGTTAGAATTAGACTTTATAATTAATGCCAGTGTAAAAACATTAGATATAACACCCCTAACCCTCCTGTCTAGGGTATACCAATTTGCTGGAGAAAAAACGAAAATTTAGATTATGTTCTACACTCTCATCTTTAGCAAAATATTATATACTAAGAAAAGCAGGAATACAGTAAAGTTAGAGAGGCTTCTTACTATAGAAGTTAACTTCAGATAACATTTTCATACCACAAATAAAACGCATAAGTGTTATTAGATGCGCAAATGTGTTACTTTAACAAGAAACTAAAAGTCCAGAATTATTTGTTTCACTAAGAAAATCCACAAAGACAATTATCACTCCAACAGCAGATTCTATTTCTAGACTTGAATAGAAACCTCATCATTGATCTCCTAATGCTCAAAGTTATACCGCAAGTCATCTCAAACTGATACAAAACTCATTGAAGTGCTTTATCTAGAGGAAGACACAAAATACCGTTTTACAATGTTAAGAAAAACTAGATCTGTGCATTTTTCGCCCTTCATTTCTGCAATAAAAGACATATTTTTTGCTTCTACTTACCATAGGCTGTTCCTGGGCCAAATTCATTCCCAGCATCAATCATATACTGGCCTAGTAACTCTGGATTATTCATGCGACTTGGTGCTTTGCGGTCCAGCTTCTCATAGACAAATTCTTCTATTCTGGCATCTAAAAAAAATGTTTATTCTAAATAATTACTGTCATTCAAAACACCAGTTAGAAACACAAGCAAAAAGAAAAAATAATTTCAAAATCCAGACATTAAACTCAATATTAAGTGAACAATGTTAAGCTGAAGATACTGTTCTTGGAAACTGACTGACTGTATTCCATGTTTGTCATGTTCAAGTGTTTCTTAGGGCCATCTGTGAAATGGAAAAATGACACTTCTCCTCTCCCTTCTATCAGCATATTTATACAGTTTTTCAAAATTTTGTCCAGAAGTCTTCACTGTAAGAGCATAACAGAACATGTCTTCTTAACAAAACCAAACAGTCTCTTTTCCCTCTCTAGGAAAATATTGTTTAAATTGTTCACTAGGATCAGCAGTGTAGGAATTAAGTTGAACAACTGCTGTAGGTTCCCTATTAAGATATTCTGAAAGTTTGGCAGCCCCAGAAAATACATCCTCTTTCCCACTCCACCCGCTTCCTTGAAACGCTCTGAAACAAACCGCTAAAGATACTAGAAAGTGTTTAATTTTGTATGCCCATCTTTCCTTAGCTTGAACAACAAAATTATCAAAAAAATATGACTATATGATCACAAATATCCAGCTATCATAATATTAAGCCACAGTATGGTTCTTAGGTGAAAAAGCCTCACAGACATAAACAAGGACACTGTTGATTAAAATAGCAAACTCCTTAGATACACCACCAGATTTCTTTGACCAATTGTTTTGACTTCATAATCAGCTCTCTTTATTTATGCAGTCAGTATGAACTAATTTCAGCCTGCAATAGTAGGGACAAGCACAAAGATGCTCTGCAGTGAACAAACCTGCCACTTTGATGCAACCAAAAACAATACCATTCATAAGACAACTTTCATCAGCACTGGATTAAATAACTACTTTCTCATGAAGGTCACAAAAATTAACCTGACACAGACAAACATGGGTACCAGTGCATTCCCCAGTACCAAGGGTGAAACAAAAATGATCCAAATTAATTGTTTTTCTTTACTGTATCCATAATATTTATTTTCTAATAAATAACAAAAGAACTGAAAAGCAATCTAAAATTAATGGACTATTACATGTGTCTGACTTAAAGGCACAATTAAAAATGTGATTGAAAGGAGCTTTTCCTCCCCCAGACAGGGTTGCTCCATTAACAACCAAAAGAAGCTCTCTACAGCATGGGATAGTCCTCCCAAGTAGGCTGCCAAACAGCTGAAGTTACAATCACAAATGAAGACCACTGCTTAATGCCAAGTATTTTTAGCCATCAGAAAACTGACTGGTCAGCACAACTGAGATACAACCACGTATCCTTCTACCGAATCTTCCTCGTGCAGTTCTACCAGCCTGCAGTTAGTGATTCAACAGTCTACAAGTTTCTGAAAAAAAGTTAATACACATTACAAATACTGAACTAAATGAACAAGACATCTATTTCCTCTGGCCTATTCTATAAATTCTATTGCATCCTTCCCACAGGATTAGTTGTTCTGGGCTTTATCTTTGGTTTTTAAATACCACTTTTATGCAACTGAAGGATGCAACAGGCTTCCAAAATAATACTTCTAAGATCAGCATTATAAAGAATTTATCTATTTGGCATTAGAGAAGTTCTATCAGTGTATGAATTACCTGTACTAATAAATCCTAACTCACTATGTCACTACAAGAAGAATATTTATGTTTTCAGTGCAGAGCTATTAGAGGTATCACAGCTGTATCATTTGAGCAAACCTAAAGGAGGTTTAAATTCTTTGTTGTAATAGTAGTTCGCCCAGTGGCTAGCAACCAGGTCTTGACTTGAAATCTAGCTGTATACACTAAGCAAATTTGTATAGCTGCCAACTCTAGTACAACTGCCATGAATGGCACAGAAAACTGTAAGATATGATTCTGAAACTGATATCCTCAACAGTACCATTCATAGCAGTAATTTTAGAAACAAATAAAATTAACACACCACAAAACTACATTTCTTCTACTTATGTTTTTTCAGTTATTTTTATAGTAAAAGATTTGCCACTGATTAAAGCATATTTGAAACTTTATTGTATTGCCTAAGTATGGTATACAAAATGCTGGAAAATGATAAAGACTCGGCATCTAGAGAAAATAATTCTTTAGTAAAGGAATTGTTAAAGACAGACAGTTCATGCTGCCTGCTTCAAGCAGAACTGTAGTATGCAGACAGTTTAAAGTAATGAAAGAAATAGCAATGAAATTTCTTGAGCCCTTACTCCATGAAGAACTTCAGAGTTCTTACAGCTACCTAAGATTTCTGGAATTAGGGTGGGAAATTCAATTAAACAGGAAACAACTCAAAAAACAGTCAACCTGAGACTGACCAGGGTATAGAATCAATGCTATAGTTTAAAGACCTCTCTCTAACGCTTTTCCCATTTGAAGGGTTAAGGAAGTATCAGCAATTGGTACAGTGTCTAAGTAGCTCTTCAAAATGTGCTTT
>NW_010117148.1:25388-29628 GCF_000699245.1 Pterocles gutturalis
TGAAACTGCTATATTTAGTCATAATTTATGCAATACCTATTGCAGAAAACATTTACATTGATGAAGCTATTAATTCAAAAGTTGCAAACAAAAACTTGAAGAGCTCCTTACTTGGATTTGGCTGCAATAATACTTCTGTTTGTTTCATTATTTTTTCTGTCCACAATTTTGTGCATTCTGCTTTGCTGAGAAGGTTCTCCAGGTGAGCATCCAGTTCAGTCTTCTCTGCTTGACCAAGTTTTTCTTCTGTGAACTATGAGTAAGGCAGGTTGAAAATAGTTAGTTCATAGAAATAACTTTCCAGGACAAGTTTAAGACAGTAACTTTTCACTCATATTAGTTGCAGATCGTGTTTTCAAAGATACAACCATTATCCTGTCATCAATAAAAATCTAAGGATAAATTTGAAAGTTGTTAAGTACAACAACACACCCTCACTATCAGGGAAAAAAGGGGTGGGAGGGTGTTAATCAGACCAATATGAGCAAGGTAATTTACAACATGATGAAGAAATCCTCTGCTCTGCTTGGTACTGACAGTTCCCACTTGAAGCACTCTGTCCAATTTTGTATAGTGCTCCTTGAAACAGTAGCCAAAAGAAAGAGAGTCCAGAGGTAACAAAGGCAATTAAGATTACTTCAGTCTTGTACATTTTGTAATTAAGTTTGTCCCTCCTTCCACAGCAAAACCTGAAAACACAACAGATTCTCATTGCAGCTACCTTTAATGCGTTTAAAAAATATTGTCCTGTACAAAACAAACACGACAAAAGGTAGTGAGTTTAAACTTCAGCATGAAGATTTAAATTAGAATTAGACACTAGAGAAAGTTTTTAAAGACAAGGATTAAAAGCTAAAATAGGCTTCCCTGGGAAGTTGCAGAATACCTTAGGAGTGGCGGGGTGTTTTGCTCTCCAGAAGAGGACAAATCAATGTTTGATGAACTGTTTAGATATAACTGATCCTGTTACACCTCACAAAAACAAGATGACCTCTGCTGTTCTCTTCCAAGCTGTGTTTTCAGCAACAGTGAAATACCATGTTACTCCATTTAGCTAAATAAATCCAGCAGACAATTCATTTCCCTTGACATTAAAATTAATGCCAACTCCTATTAATCCACAACCAGTTTGTTCTTCAGTCTCAGGTCTCTGGAAGAGGAGAAAGCCACGTGTTTCACATCAGGGAACCGAGCAAAACCGGAACTGAGGGTTTTGCCTGCCTCTCTTCAGAGCAGTAGTTCCTCATGATGATGATGACCTCATCGCTTGACAGCCTGTTCAAAGTTAGGCATTCTCAGAAGAACCTGGTTTATTATTAAATCCCTAACAAGCTTGCCATTAAGAACAAAATGGAAGCACTCTGAATGTCAAACTTAATTCTTAATAAATTCTTTGGTGGGATATTTAAACTCGCAGCAAGAGACAAGCATACAAGTCAGGTAAATTGGATTGTTCAAGTTTGGTTTAATTTCCATCACGCGTGGAATAAAACTAACTTTGATAGCATGCACATCTAAAGTCTAGATAAACGCTGCAGCATCTGCAGTTCTACTTCAAAGCAATCTGCCTTTGGGAGAAAGTTCAGTTGCAGTATAGGGAAGAATGGAATTTACTTATGGATTTTTTACTACTACTGTTAAAAAGGCTCTTTAAAAAGATGTCAGGCTCTGTAAGTTGTTGTCAAAAACTTTTTACAGACTCATTACAATACAAATGCCTTTGAAATTATTCTTTACTAATTACAGAGAAGAGTATTTGTTTATCGAATGGGCTTTCCTATTAATATTTCCATTAATCTACTCAGCAGTGTGAAGATTGCTTAGCCAGTGTTAGATTTCACATATACACTTAAAGGAAAATCTTAATTTTAGCAATACTGAGCAGCACAGTAAGTTGCAGTTTGACAGAAGTATGGATTCCAATATCAATATAATGCAACAACGCTGCCACTCCAGTTATCCTGAAACCTAAATTTGAACTGGTTTATGTCCTTTGTGTTGAATCTTTCTGTTTTCTGTCCTTTTTCAGAAAGGATAAGAACAAAATAAGGGAAGTGGTGCTATGAATCAAGAATTTTTCTTCTGCTTAGAAAAACTGTTACAAGACAGGCAGATACTAATTATCTTCTACTTCAATGAAAGCTCTAAAAAGTCTTTATTTGGCTTCCTATTAAAGCTTAAAACATGTTACACAGAGATACTTAATGTAAGCACTGCTGGGACACATCATAACACTAAGTAACCTAATCCATCCATCTATCTTTAGTAAATTCAAAATATATACACAAGTTGCCTGAATATGGCCAGCTCAGGCAGAAGGAAACTGTACTGTTTTGTGTACAACTGGGTTATCACAGCCCGATCGACATTTCAAGCCTACAGTGCAAAGATACTAGAATGAGAAATTACACTAAGATAAGCCGCTAACTTCAGATAGAAGTCACGAACAGTAAAATTGCTTCTGCTACCAAAGAGTAAAAGCCCAACTCATTCCAACCCCTAGGTAGGCAGCTCGTTGATTACAGACCCTGGCACCTTCCTATTACTACACTCTATGGCATTATTTATTTCACCTCAAATACCACTAATTATAACCATTTGCTATTTTGTTCCACAAATTGCAACTATTGCAAGACTGACTGAGAAGGACTCCTCAAAGCATTTTCTGCCTGCCAGATGGGAGGGTTGGCTTTGGATGAAGAAGGCCAGTAGACTTGATTTTTCTAGAATAGATCAGTCTGAACACAGGATAATCTCGTCCACAGAAGGAACAGGTTTCCTGGAACATGAATAGCAGGTGGTTGTGGATAAAAAAGCCCTGATTCCCATGTAACAGAAAAGTCTGATAAGCCTGTGAAATACTAACAAAATGATCAATGTGAAATACTAATAAGATGATCAACATCTTGTATAACTAAATAAGTTGAAATGGAAATTTAGAGTGGTTTTCCTACATACCATTTCATGCTGCTGAACTGTTTCATAGGGTTTGGTGGGTTTTGTTTTTTCTAATATCCCAAAGCAACTAGTGTCAAGTCATACCACATCATCCAGTGAAGCCTGAACATAAGAATTTAACTCAATATACAGAACGGTTATTTTTACTGGAGAACACATAATCTACACCCAGGCGATCTTTAAAAATCCACAAAATTATTACCCCTCAATGTTATCTGTAGGCCTTTCACAGTAATTTAAAAAAAAAAAAATCCACAGAGAACATGACTCACTCAGATTATAAAAACATGTTAGGGATTTGCTCCTCCCCCTGAATAGGGGAAAGTGACAGCCGGTGGAGTAAAATTATTATGTCCACATTTCCACTGAATTTTAGTTTAGATTGAGCAGAGAATTAATGTAGCTATTCAGATGTAAACCAACAATGCAGATAGAGCATAGCGGAGTAAATCACAGTTGACACCACCTTTAAACCATGACAGACTGCAAAAACCTACATTAGATTTAATGCAATAAGCCAATTTACATGTAAAAAGTCAAGATAAAAGAGATGAAATCACAAGGTCCCATCACAGGATCTTACAATGAAGGGTGAACCGCATTTCCCTTTTTTCCTTGTTCAGCAAGAAAAGAGAAAGGGGTGGAGACTGGGAAGGAAGAGATGGTCTAGGAAACATTTAGACCTCCAAGAAGCCAGGGGGGAAAAAAGGCATGGAAAGACCTCCATCACAAAAAGAAGCCACAAGGACTGCTTCAAAGTCATTTAAATTTGATCAACAATGTTTTCTGACGAGTTTGCATTTTCAGAGATCTCTTGTGCAGCTCATCATTGGTTCTGCTTGAATATTGAGATTTAGGGCAATACATGAGACCGATCAGACCAGATAACAACTTTAACCACTTTCCAAACCTGACTGTGACCCAGCGAGAACTCACGAGAAACCAAAGTGGATTACTACGCAACGCTTAGATGTCCACCTCCCGACAGGAAATCTGTTCAGGTTTGATTACATAAAGAAAGGGGATTAGGGCTCAAGACAACAGCTGAGGAACAAAAGCCAATTACAGTGCCCTCAGCGTGAAGAAAGGGGAAGACCGATTCAGAAACAATGGACTACCAAACAAGCTTAAAAACGGTACTGAAGCTCAAACAACACCAAATCCCCTAAGCAGACAGAGACTTTCACGTGTCACATCAGAGCTCGAATTTTTACATGTTTAGCAGACAGTAAAAACACCAGTTTATGTCAGGCGATACACACCTTTGTCCTTTCCACACCCA
>NW_010117149.1:0-772 GCF_000699245.1 Pterocles gutturalis
AATGTCATTAAAAGGAGAAAAACAAACAAACAAACAAGATGCTGTGCACAGAAATGTTCTGTTGCCATATACAGCAGTGCCATTTCTCAGCATCCCCGTTACTGCAAATGGCTCCGTCCCCAAAATAGGGGGAGATGATGCACTGACCCCAACGGGCTGGTAACACCTGTGGTGTCACACCTCAGCTCATGGGCACCAAGAACTGAAACAAAGGACCAAGTACCCAACATCAGAAGTGGGAGAGGAGGCCACCAGGCATCCCAGATAACAGCACTTAGGAACATCCCTCCAGGTTTTTAAGCACCCAGTAGGCAACCTGCAAAGCTGTAGGAGGGCACATCAGCTCTGCTTCCAGGCCAGTCACCAACAGAAAGCTTTGGGAACTGCTGCTGGCTGGCTCCATGGGGCTGCATTTCTCTGTGCAGCTCAACAGCCACGCAGCACTGAGCTCAGGTAATCCGGGTAGGTATCTGGTGTTGGCAGTTGGTGTTCAGGGCATGTCTCTCACTTCAGGATGCAAAACGAATCATCACTTGGGAAGATCAGAGAAGACGCTGTCTCCTTAGCACACCACCACCACAAAACCAGGTAGATCCAGGGTTTCAGACACCCAGAGGGGAAGACTCCAATTTGAGATCCTCTGCTGTCTGGGAGGTCTTGTCCTAATCCCCAAGAGTGGCTCAGTGCTTCTATACCGAGGCATCTTTTAGACCAAAACCTTGCAGAAGGTTTAGAGTTTTCTTTTCCCTCTTTTCTAAACCTCACTAATTAC
>NW_010117150.1:0-16464 GCF_000699245.1 Pterocles gutturalis
GGTGGGTGTGTGTGAGGGGGGCTCGGGTCAGGTCCCTGCAGGGCGGTCACCGAGGAGAGCGGGGCTCGGTTGTCCCCCGGGATTTCCTCTCCCTCAGTTTTTTTTTTTCCCCCCCAGGCTCCTGCAGCACCTTTCCTCCCGGGTTTAGAGCGGTAGTGCCGGGAAGCCGCAGTCTTCTCTTTGGAATGTGTCGGGGATTGCACCACATGGCAGGTGGCACTAAAACATTTTTGCAGGGGGAGATAATCGTGTCCCAGCTCTTCCCCCCCCTCCGCGAATGATCTCATACAGACACGTTTCACCGTGCCTTCCCGCAGTTCGGAGCTGCGGGGGGAGAGGGCTGGGGGCTGGCAAGTCCCCCACAGCTGAGGGGGAGGCAGCTCTTGTCCCAGTTTCTTTCTGGACCTGAAGGGTGATGGATTGTATTGGAGGCAATTATATTTGTAACTGGAATCTGTTGCTAGCCTTCCTTCTGTCCTCCCTGCCTATGAGGGCTGGCTTTGCATCCCTGACTTGTAACGGGGGGTTTACAAGTGTCGGTATTTTCTTGGCAGTAGTAGATGAACACAGGAAAACTTGTTTAATTGCTGTAGAATGACAGAGTCGCTGCAGTATGCGCTGCCTGGGAGAGTAAAGTCCTGGTGCGAGACCTGCAGAAATACAGGGAGCTTGAAGATAAGAGTTTGGTTTTTAATGCTTACCTAATAGGAGCACAACACATGGCAGGTTACACGTGCGAAACACAATACTGCCTTAATTTGTAGTTTCTCTGCTGAAGTATGTTGGATCATTAAACATAAATTAACTGGGCTGCATACATTGTTTAAAGACAAGGTTGTGTTTAATCGGTTTGACGTCTAGATTTTAGCCGTCATACAGTAGAGCAGTACAAAAGCGTCCACACGTTATTGTGTCCTTGTATTTAAGAAATGTCATCCACATGAGCATTCTGGTTTTTATTCTCTGTTCTTTGGCTCTGTCAAAGCGTGATCAGAATTTTCAAATGTGGGTATGTAATGATTACACAGCTGCTCTGCTGCTGTATTTGAGCAGGCATGCATATTTTTTTATTAACATAATGTGCAAATTTATATCATGCTTATCATTTGTGCTATATCGTGAGGAGGGATGTGTATTGAACTCTACCAGTAAAGAGAAGGAGTTGCTTTGCATGTGCTGCAGTTTTAAAGAAATAAATAAAGCTCTCAGCTGTTCTTAAGCTATTGTTATAAAATTATTAATAAGTTCAGCTTAAATAACATGCATTTCTTAAAACTGCTGTGCCCTAAATGTGCAAATGCTTGTATTTCATAAAAGACAAAGGCTGGTCAATTCTAGTAGCAAGACTAACCAGTGTACTTGCCGTGTTTTTTCAGATAGACAGGTTTAGTTTGGTGAAGGAAGGGCCTGGCTGCCATAGCTGATAAATCCCCCTGCAAGTGCCACAGGGTTACATAACTCCCCCAATGTAATAGGAAATGAATTTGCTCAGCACCCCATCCATTGTGTGTTTAAGGTTGACCCTGCAGAGTCTAGCCTATTCCTCTTCTGCTTTCCTCCTCCCCACAATCTCCATTGTGTGTGTAATACTTCCAAAGTTCGTTTTCAAGAGTTTGCATCATGAGTTTCCTGTTTTGCTGTGTCAAAACTTTCAAAGATTGTGCAACTGTGTTCAGACCAGATGAAACACTTTTGTATTGGAAGCGATTTCAGACATGTGGTGCACGAGGCTTTGCAGTCCATCTTTTCTGTATGTTCTCCTAAAGTGTGTTTCAGAAAATGTACAGTTCAGAAAAACTGGTGATATGGAAAGTACGTCAGGATTAAAAACCAAAAACAACAAACAAGAAACCTTGCATGTATATGTAACTTTATTAAGCTGCAAATGGTGATGCATAGTATGTAGGATGTTCCTGTAGTGACTTGTTGCATTCTCAGTCCCTTCAGAGATTTTTCTCTGCAGTAAAACGTTACCTAGTTTCGTTTGGGACTTTGAGTTTGGTGTACCTCTGTGTTGGGATAGTAAATTGCAGGGGTTTAACCACCCTTAAACTAAATGGTTAAATACACTTCCGTGTGTGTCTGCTGCATTATTATATAGAATGGGATAAAATGCCGTGTTGTTTATGTGGTTGTCAAGATGAGGTATTTGAAAATGAGGAATTTCTAGAAAGTGGGGAGAAGATTGACAAAAAAGAAAGAACTAAGCCAGCAGATGAATCATCTAGGGCAGCTCCAGGCTGCTTTGAAGGTCTAATGTGTGTGACTTGGAACACCCTCGTATAAGAACCTGACTTTATTTTGTAGTCGGTGGTTGGAGAGAGAGAGAGGCATTTTCTGCAGGCAGCTTAAGTCACCCAAGGTATGTCCTTAAACTTAGAGCAAATGTTCCAGACTTTTCTGAAGAACTGTGTGCAGTGTTGGAAGGAAGAGGTTCAAACAGCCAATTCTGGTGTTTTTCAGGATCTGTTTTTAAAAACTGAAAGTGTGTAGAGATGCTAGTAGGGATTCAGTTCCAAAACTTCGAGAAACATCTGACATGGATCCTCAGATTGCTCATTACTAAGTCACATAACAATTGCTGTGACATCTGTTGTGTGAAATGCTGCTTCATTTGTTCTTGAAACACTTTTGTATATTCCCACAATATAGTGTTTTGCATGAAGAGGATTTTGTAATCAGGTCTAGACTAAAACACACGTGGGTTTCTGAAGTATCGGTCTTGTAATCCTTCACGTAAGGAGGAGAGGGGCCTGGATAAGGCAGCATCTTGCAGTGGGAAGTTGCTGAAGAGATGGGATCGATCGCTGACTCACGGCTTAGCTGGAGGATCGCTTCATTTTGTGTATGTGCTGGAGGGAAGTCGCAGCAAACGGCGTTAGTTCAGCCAGCTCTAGGCTAAGCAAAAGGGGGTTTTGACAATCTTTGCCATCAGTTTCTAAAATGCTGTGAAGGCACGCTTGGTATACTCTTAGGAGCTGACTTCATTGTTGTATTTTTTGCAGCAGTTCTTTGCGTGTTCTGTTGATACCTTTGCAAAAGAAGGGGTTTGGTTTGACTGCTTTGCAGGCTATCTGTATTGCCTTATTTAATTTGGGAAGGAATTGAACAGCCAAGACTTATTTTTCCTGAGAATCTTGCATAAGAATTTTTTAGCTTTTTTCTTTGTAGACTGTCAGGTTATATAGCCCTTCCAAAACCTGTGATTTCTTTGCATTTTGACCCACTTTTGTACCAACACTAACTCTGAATTTCCTGGGTATTACTAAGATACTGAGACAATTCCCCTCTTCTTAAACTAACAGAAAAACGGATTTAAGAGTTTTTAAAACATTAGGCTCCAGAGGAAATGAAGTAGCAACCCTAAATACCACCTTTGTCATAACAGTTCCTCCGTGGATTTTTTTTTTTACCAATGTGCATCTTTAGGTTTATTAATCCCTAATCAAAGCGTGCGAGTGCCTCCAAAGTGTGCATGCGCTTGGAGGGACAGGTGCCTGGTGCTCTGGCAAGGTGTGGTGGATACGTGAGGAGGGATATGAAAAGAACTGTAAAACTGAGCGGGGTGAAGCAGCCGTACAGGTTGGATTGGCAGAACACACGTGAGGAAGGGGAATCAAGAAGGAGATGGGCACACACAGACTGAACTCAGAAGTGCCTGGCGTTAATGGCAAACCGTCAGGCACAAAGAACCGTGTTTTTCCTGTCTGTAACTAGGGGTGCACAAATTCACTCCAAAGCGATTCAGTTAGCTTGGGTATTTGCATAGGCGCTAGCAATGAGCAGCGTGCTGTTTAGCAAAGTAGTCTTTGCACAAAAATTAACATTGTGATTATCTAATGTTTAAATAAATTGCACTCTTAAGTAATTTTGTGTTCTTCGGTTACTCAGGCTACTTCAGATGTTGCTTCTAAGAAAATATAAGCTGAATCAGTGGATAGATTCTCTAAAAGAGTTCTTTTATTCGAGCTCTTGTGTTCTGGGTTCGATTCCGGTTGGCTCAGGATTGTAGTTTTAGCTCACTTAGTGAGATGGATGCAGTTGGTGTGCTGTAGTGCAGTGCTATGTCAGGGGTTAAAAAAATGTGGAAGCTGTGCTACATTCTGAATTTGTGCTGATCTTGTTTTAAAAGGGATTTTAAACTGGATCATGCCATTTTTTCCCCGACTGGGCTTTTTTAGCTGAAATATGATCAGTGTAATGCAGCTGTTTTAAGTCTGTGATGAAAGCCAGCTTAGTGTTCTTTAAAGTGTTCTGCACCGTGACAGCTGTTCTGCAGCTCTGCCTTCCCTACTCGCAAAGGCCATTAGGCAGCTATCTGTATTGGCAGAAAGTTACTCAGCATGCCTTTATCTGTAGGCAAAGAGTCTTCAGGCCCCAAATGTGACTGAACTTGGAATACTTCTGACTGCAAGAGTTACTCTGGATTGCGAATGTTCGGTAACACATTTTCCTTCCGGGGCTTGTGCACAATGTCGTTGTGCTGGTGAAGTGGCTTCTCAGTGCTGCTGATTGCAATTCTCCTTGGAGGCTGTACACCTACTAGAGTGGAACAGTAATGTGATCTGACCCCAAAAATGTTGTTAAAAAGAAGGTGAAATTGAATTTCCTTTGGACTCTGAAATAGCTTGTGATATGTTTGGTGGCTCTGAAATCTCTGAAGAGAATCTTATGGAAACCGAGAGAGAGCTCTGACGGGGTGGCTGTGAAGGTGGTTGATGTGTAGGGGATGCCCTTCTTTCTAGGATGAAAGAGATCCTGCTCTGTGCTGCCTTTTGTGCTCAGAATGTTTGAAAGCTGGTAAAGATTCATGACTAACTCACAACAGCATGTGTGGAGTTATGATGACTAATCTTATATTTGCTCTAAGCCCTAGAAAACACCTTGAATATCATTAAAATATTGTCATCTAATGACAGCCTGAATTAAGTGTGTTTGTATATTGCAAAATGGTGTACATGAAGCTTAAAAAGAAATTGAATTCTCTGTTTCCTGAAGTGCTGCAGCTTAAATATCAGTATTTTAGGGGTGTATGAAGACTTGCTGAAGATCATTTGAAATCAAAATTAAAACCTGAATGCTTAATGGCTTCTTTTGTCCGCCCAGGCTGAGTGAGGTGTAAAGGATAACCCGTGTGGAAGTGGTTGATAACGGGCATTCTTTGAGGCACTGTGGTATAGCTCGAGTAATTCAGCTGTGACAGTTTGGTGCTCCTGTGACCTTCTGTCTAGCTGCATTTTTGTATGTTTTCCAGAGAGCTGTTTCCACTGTGTGTGTGCGGGTGCCCCCTTATAGGGAAGGCTGGAGTTAGTCTTCATGGGTCCTAAGAAGAAAAATTATTTATATGTACAGGTTTTATGTATAAGTTTCTGTTAAAGGGACAAGTTGTAGCAATATACCGGTAAATATCACTTAATTCATGTGGATTTTTGTATAACAGGAGTTCAGGATTAGGTGTGATTTACCAGAGAGGTCTGATTTCACCTTCGGTGTTGATTGACAGTCTTCGTAGTTGATTTTGTTAGGCACAGGCCTTAGATTTTTGTATGGACTTAAACCATAAAGGATAGCATTTTGTGATGAAGTGTGGTGTATGAAAATATGTTTAGGAATACAGATAATATTTACAAGTACTCCTCCTCTCTCCAGACTTTTATTGCCATATTTATGTTTAAGAGCACAACTGTTTTTAGAGAGAAAAATCATAAACACTTTTTTTTTCTACAGAGTTTCCCTTTACTGTGTGAACAAGACTAGTCTTTTGAACGTTTTCTGTAGAAACCAACAGTGGTGTAAATATGTGGGGATTTTGGGTGGGGCTGCAGGTTGTGTACCAGGATACCTTGAAATTATTTTCATTGCAAAAGTGGAGAAATGGCATGGACTGTGATTCCCTGTCTGGGTAGCTGCTATCTGGAGTTGCTAAGAGTGGATTTGAAGGTGTTTGTAACGAATTCGTTTTGATAATTTGATTACTCTTTGTTGTAGTTCTGCCTTTGACACAAAAACTGGGTTGCGTGTGGCTGTAAAGAAGCTGTCCCGACCATTTCAGTCTATCATCCATGCCAAAAGGACCTACCGAGAGCTTCGGCTACTCAAGCACATGAAACACGAAAATGTAAGTTGAAGAAGATGGTATGAAAAGTTGAACTATCCAGCGAGCATCCGGCATGATTGCATTTAAGGGTCTTGTTGCATAGGTTTTTCTAATAGAAATACAAAGCTTGCAGTAGTCCAAGAGATTGTGGTTGTAGAAAAGCATGTAGATTAAAAAAAACCAAAACCACAACCCACGTGACCAATTTTGTATTTAAAAAATATTTTCTAGAATAATCTGGAAATTACTGCTTAGCAGGTTCATGCTCTCTTAAGGATTTAGGACATGGGTGATGTCACTTAAATTCTCCTACCTGGTTGCTGTAGGAAGCTGTGGTTTTTGTTATGTTAAAAAATTTATTTAAAAAAAGAAAATCTCCAAATTTGTTTTTAGTGTCTTCTGGAATGTTTTTCATAATAGTTTGTTTTGGCTTGCCTGTGTCAGAAGAGTGTGGAGTAGATGTTCACAAGATTCCCGCAGGTAAAATAGGGAGGAAAAAAGGGGGAGTGCGTGGAGGTCAGATGGCTTTTCATACAAGCCATCCGCTGAAATCATCAACAGGGAAACCAAATAGGATGTGAGGAAAGTTATGTTGAACTATTTTGTGATATAACCTCCCTTTGGTATGGAAAAGAGTTGGTTGACCAGCTCTGTGTGTTTGTGGCGTTAACACACTGACATATCGCGTGCTGGCTGGAGCAAATGTGACATGCAGAAGAGCAAAAAGTCTCATCACCTGCCCTCCGCAGAGCTGTCAGAATGTCAAGAGGAAAGGAAGGCTCTTGCCTTCTTTTTTTTTTTTCTCCAAGCAAACCCCAACTTAGCAGAAGGGAAGTTCTCTTTTGGAAGTGGGCTGAGCAAACCTAGGACTTTAATCTAGCACAAAAAGGCAGACAAGCGTTAACTTTGTTGGAAGTTTCTCCTTTGGTCTGTTCAGAACTTCTGTTGTGGCAGTGGTGGTTGTGTGTTGTGGCTTCTAACCGCCGCAGTCAGCAGCTGGTATCCCGTAAATCTTGTTGTTTTTAGTGTGGCTCACATAATTGGAACTTTTGATGCCGATATGTGCTGTTGTCAACAATTCTTTCTCAGTGCCTCTGTACGATACCATTGTCTCAACAGCAGAGGTAGCATTTGGTCCTGCTTAATATCCATCTATCCCCTAGAGTTTTTTCTGGACCTTTTCTCAAAGCTGAGACATTCTCCAAACAGGAAAGCTTTGAATATCTGTTGAAAAAAAAAAAAAAAATCAGCATATCAATGTGTTTTGTCTAAGCTAATAATGTTAAGCAATTAAAATTAGATTGCAACTGGCGCTACAACAGTTCTGTGTCTGACATTCATGAATATTTTTGGATTTATATTTTTGGATTAGTGTTGCAAAGAGCCTATGTAGATTTGGATTTGAGAGTAGGTGATAAAAGGAAGTTAAGTTGTTTATATATAGACATATTTGTTATCAGTTCATCGTACCGTCAGCTATCTGTGGGAAGTTTATCTAGGTTGTGGTTTAAAAATCCTGCAGATGCAGAGATGTTCAGAGCCAATTCGGGCAGGGTTATTAGTGATAGTGTCTTGACTATTCATAACTTGGTTCGGAAGTAAAACACTCGGTTTTACGTGGCACAGAACAAACCGGCAGATGTGGTAGGTATGGCAGTGAAGGAGCTTGAGCATAGAATCGTTTTCTATATCCTGGCTCTAGTCTGGTTCCTGATTATCTTGAGCAAATAAATGGACCTGCAGAGCACTTGAGAGTGCCTGTGTTACATTTTCAAGTTCCAGGAAGCCTTGTTAGTTTGCATAAAGCACAACACTGAGCAGATGGGAGAGCAAATGGGTTTGTTGTCATATGAAGAAATTAATAAGCTTTGTGACATCCTAAAATGCTGGGAGGGGAAAGCAGAAGGTTAGGAGATGGGTTCTGAATCTACTGGTGTTCACACTTCCTTAGAAGTGAGTCAGATGTGGTGCAGAATAACTGTATTTGTTTGTGAAACTTGATGAAAGATAGGGATGGTTTGATACTGTGCTTTACAGTGTAGCAAGATAAAAATGAAAAAAACCTGAACTCTAGATAGCAAAGGCAAATTGTCCCTCCATGCTAAACTGGGTGGATAATGCTGATTTTTTTCTGTAAAACCAGAAGAGTCCAGTGGAGAAAGAAACTGTAATGGTGAGAATTATTATACGGGATAGATGTGAACATTACAGCTTGAAGAAGATGTCCATCTAGAAGCAGAGTTGCTGCAATGTATAGCAAGAAAGGCAGGAAAGTGTTCTCTCTCCTCAGTTTCCTCAATCAAATGTAATCTATAATATAGATTAGACAGGGGCTTTTATTTCCTTCGCACTTGCTCTCTTTACCAAAAACAGTCTAGGTTCCCAAAAGATTTTGTCCTTAATTCTCTGCTTAAAGGTAACTCAATTGACTCTGACATCCTTGACAAGTGTAAAAAATGGGATAAGAAGGATGGAGCGAAGGGGAACGTGGGAATCCACCTCTTGGTTTCAGTGCATGCTGAAACCATTACTGAAGCTGCTGAAATGTGTGTGATGCTTGTGTATCCGAGACAAGTGAGATGCTGACTTGAGAAGGGAAGAGGAGTTTTTTGGAAGTGGATGAAGAGTAGCTAGCCCTTTATCTCATATTTTCATAAAATGTTATTTGCTATTAAGACAAGGAAAATAAGGTTTAAAAGTACATTTCAGTGAAAAATAGAATAAACTTTATGGACCAGATGGAGTTTTGTTAAAAATGCTTTAGGTGACCCAGAAGATAATTATGGGATAATAAGGTATGGTTCTTCTTTTCCACAAAGTGACACAGGCATATCCTTTTACGCTCTACTGACAGAACAGTTTAGCTGTAAAATGAAAGGTGGAGTACCTGCTCTTTGGGCGGAAAATACAGATGACAGCGTGAAGCTGTTTGTGAAAATTGGGTCCTCACTGCATTGCACTGTTTTCCTGGCTTGTTTTCTGCTGTAGTCATTATTATTCATTGCTTGTGTTACAAATCCTTCAATTTTTCTGGCCATTACTCAATACAAGTGAAACAAATACAGTCTCCCAATTCTGATTTTAGTATGTAGTCAGCAGTATAACTAAGAATTGAGCAGGAAGGAAACAGTTTTGTCTGGTGATTGTTTTTTTTTTGTTTCTCTCATCCATTTATTTCCTGAATTAGAAGCTGTTCTAAACCAGTGTTTACACCTGCCTTTCATTATGGCTCCCTATATGCTTTGAGTCGATGGTTGGTGTGAAAAGACAGCTGTATATTTTGAACCTTAATTTTTTTTTTTTACACAAGAATTAAATGTTTGTTTCTGATCTTGTATGAGTACTAATTTGTCTATATCTGAATGATTCACGTAGTTGGAAATGAAACGTTTACTGGAATGAGTTGTTTCTGTTCCACGAAGGATCTTAGTAACTATCATATTATCCTATGAATGTATTTCACAGCTTTTTCACTTTACCGTTTTCTTTCTAGGTGATTGGTTTGTTGGATGTGTTCACCCCTGCCAAGTCCCTAGAAGAATTCAATGATGTGTAGGTAACTTCTCTGAAGACTGCAACAAAACATCTCTTGTATCTTCCTTGCATCTCCCAGATACTATAGAAACATTTGCCACTGTAATTTATCTGCCATCATTCTCAAATAATTCTGAATTCCAACACGAAAGATACTAGGAGATCCTAAACTATTGGACTTTTCTAACTTACTCACTTGGGATTTATTGACCAGTGCTGTAGGAATTGACGTACTAATCTGCCATGTTATTTAAAGTGTCATGAGCTATATTTCATTCAGCAACATGCTTTGGGACAGTCAGCCTTGCTACTGGAGCTTCATAGGGAAATTTTATCCTGATCCTGGTGGAAGGGATTGCTTCAGAGCCCGTGTGTTTCCTTTTGTTTGCAGGTACTTGGTGACACACCTTATGGGAGCAGATCTGAACAACATTGTGAAATGCCAGAAACTCACTGATGATCATGTGCAGTTCCTCATTTACCAGATTCTTCGGGGACTTAAGGTGCTTTTGCTTGTCCTACCTGGATGTTGAGAGCTCGTCAACTGGAGGTGGAAGTTCTTGATGAATGCCATATCCTCAGAGATTCATACGAGTCCATAGTGGGGCTTATCAAACTTTCCTAACGTATTGTAGGATACCCTGTTATTGTTCCTTCCCTTCATACCTTTTTGGGGCTCTGTATCAGTAAAGCTGTGCATCATTTAAGAAGATATTTCTATGCGTTCCTATGGGCAGAGTCTGGAAAATTATGAATTATGCTGTGCCCTCTAGTCTGCTCTGGCTCTGAATATTCCATTCCTTCAGTTTTGTTTACTTGTGTTGTTCCACCTGTGGTGGCAGAGCTCCTGGGTGTTCCTAGGGAGAGACAAAGTGAAACATCTGCCTACTCAGAACCCGTAGAGAGACACACTCAGTTCCTTCTGCAGCCAAGCTACGCATTTGGATTGTGTGGGATGGGGTAGGGCAGGACTGGCTGGTGAAGAAATGAGCAGGATGCTGCTTGGACTGTTATATAATATTTGTCATCTTGCCTTACAGTACATCCATTCAGCTGACATAATACACAGGGTGAGTATTTATCCTAAGATTGCTTCCTGTACTGAACTAATGTCTTTTAAAAATGTAGCGCAGAATCTTACAGTGCAGCACCTATAGAAACAAGAAGAAAATTTCTGAGAATTATTTCGGCTAAACAGTCAAAAGGTTAAGCATGGGAAGCAGTTGTCAAAATCCGTAGTTTCTGTTCCTGCCTGGTTTTGACTTGTATCTTTGTGAAGTAGGTTCTCTGTTTGTTAAATAAGCATCTACAGTGCTGGTGTTGCAGTAAGCCTGTATGCGTTTGTGCTTCTGTGTGACACCTCTGAGGACCACAGAAGAGAAAGCCGACTCTGGGATCATTTCCCTGCATCGAGAGTTGATATTTACAGCCAGTAAAAAAAAAAAAAATCTATTTTCTATCTGCATTTACATTTTTATATACTTTAGACTTGTAAAACAACATATATACTGCTGTTAATGCTGATGTTGTTTATTTTTTTAGGATTTAAAACCTAGTAACCTAGCTGTAAATGAAGACTGTGAGCTGAAGGTAAGGTATCCCAAGGTCTCATTGGTTTGACTGTGATTTGAGTGATTGCCTTGGGGATGTCCCTTGGAATAAAAGGGACAAAATCATTCCGTATAGAAATACTTTTGTGGCCCGAATTAATAATGTCCTTCCCAGCTGTAAAGGGCTGTAAGGATGTTTTTTTCTGTATCTGTTCTTGTGCTTTTGATGAATCATGAAAGTGAAGAGTTAACAGCTTTAGTTTGGGTTTAGTTATTTCAGAGGGGAGATATCCAGAGGTAATTCTTATTGTCAAGTCCCGTGCTCTGTAGTGTCTTTTAATAGGTTGTGAAATTTAGTTTCATAATCTGCTTTTGCAGTTGCACCACCTCTCCTCCACCCAATCCAATAACTGCCTAGATATTTGCTCTAACTAGTTTGCATTTTTCCACTGCAGTGGTTGGTGTATGTCTTTTCTGTTCTGTAGATCCTGGATTTTGGCTTGGCCCGCCACACGGATGATGAGATGACCGGGTATGTGGCTACCCGATGGTACCGGGCTCCTGAGATCATGCTGAACTGGATGCATTACAACCAGACAGGTAATGCGTTTAACTAACATGAGGCTTTTCGGTTCCTGAACTGTGGGAAGAAGAGGTTGTCCTTTGCACATGCTCCTTTCCATTTGATCGCCTACGTTGGCAGTCGTGGTAATTAGACTTGAGTAAGGGTGATTAAAAGCAGGAACGCATAGATTAGTATTTGAACCACAGTCGTCTACCAGATGTAAATTAAGAATCATTGTGATAGCATTCACAAGACTTCTTTAAACTAGAACCTTTGAAATTGCACTCAGCAAAATATTGTCAGCATTTATCCCTTATTTTTCCTAGCACAGGGATTTTTAAAGTAAGTGAATGGAATGTATCTGGGAATATACTGAAAAATGCCTGGAGTTACAGCGTGAAGAAATGCTAAAAAGTATACAAATCTCTTTCCTCTGCTCTCTTCCTAGCCACTTCTTCACAGTTGTATCTTCCTCACAGTTTCTAGTATCTTCTCAGCAACACATCATGCTTTCCTACAATACCTCCAGATCAGGCACAGAGAAGAAAAGCAAATTCTGAGAATAGTTCTTGTACAGGAGAGCATATGGATCAAAGAAAATAATGTGCTACTCTGATTTCATACCTCACTACTCTTCCTTCTTTTCTCTTTTCCTCTTGCATGTATATGGACCTGTCTTGTATCTGCAAGTGGTGGCTGTTTGGGTAGAATTTATGTAAGGCCATATGCAAATTCATTCCTCAGAGTTGTCTTGAACAGGTTTCTTCCTCTTTGATTGTGTAGATTCCTCGCCATTGGTGTTCAGTGCACGTTATGCTGTGGAAGGAAAATTTGCCTCAGACGACATAGTTACTGAACAGTTAGCTTGCAGCGTATCTCCGTTTCAATGCTATCAGATTATTTAAGGATAAAGTTGTTTGTTGGGTAGAGTGATTCTATTGAGACTTTATTTTTCTGCATTACGTTGTTTTGTTTTTTATTTTATTTTGTTCAGTTGATATTTGGTCAGTGGGATGCATTATGGCTGAACTCTTGACTGGAAGAACGTTGTTCCCTGGTACAGACCGTATCCTTTATAAGTAATGTATTTTTTTTGAAACAGAAGTTAGAGATCTTCACTTTCACATACTTCACAGGAAAAAAAGTTCTGGGTTTGGTCGTGGGGTTGTTTTTTTGTTTGTTTGTTTCTAAATTAATGGCTTCTTTTACTCACAGTACGATGAGGTGAGTTCCTGATTTTGCTGCACCTGAAACAATCACAGTGTGCAAGAAGGCAAATTATTCCTCGTTATTGTCTATCAGTATCACTAGAATTCCTCACATGTTGTTTGTGTCTGGGAGTTACTTTCCTTTAAGTTTATTTAAATTCATTGCTCTTTGAGTTTGTAGGATATAACTGCATGGAGTAGGCTGTTTGCTATGAATCCTCTCACGCTTCAGGTTTCTAGCAAATGTGAAGCATCCCTTCTGGCCTCTCTGCTGTATCCTGGTGGTGTGCTGTGAAAGGAGCAGGTTTGCAGATTCTTTAGTGCCAAGGATCTCGTTCCAAATTGCTCTGAAATGTTTAGGTTCCACTTCCATGCTCGAGCGTAAACAGGTTCTGAGCCTGCTTTTACTGATATGATTTTATTGATATGAAAAATCAAGCTTGAGTAACATCTTCTCAAAATTATTTTTTTGCTGCACCAAAGTGAGCTGGATAGGACATTTTGGCAAAATTTATGAGAGCACTTTTGAGAGTTGGTTGTGATTTTCCCTGGGAAATGAGAACTGAGATTTGATACGAATTGTTATACTTACAACTCCTGTGGGTTCAGCCACACAACGTATTGGGGTAATTTGCTACTGGCAGGATTGTCCATTGCCTAGAAATTGGGCTTTATTTGCCAGAGAAAATTACATTGCCCACCTTTTACCAAAGTTTATTCTTTCAACTACAGTTTTTTTGTTTTAATAACTTTTATTAATTAGTATTTATTTCTGTTAATTCAAATATGTTAGCATTTGAAAGAAAACTAGTGTATGAAGTGCTGGCCTTCTGTTTACTATGTTACTTCTGGTAAGGATCTAGATTCTAAAGCTCTTTGGCCAGGGGGAAGGCTTTCATTCCAATTTTGACACAGTTTCATTTCCCTTTTCAATGTGCTTTAACTTTATCCTTTTTTTCTCTTTTTCTGCCTGTCTCCATCTCATAATCTCTCTCCAAATTTGTTGAACTTGCTGTGCTCTAGTGTTTGGTCATCTCTGCTTTATTTTTCTGTTGTCAGAGACAGAAGCAAAACTAACACAAAAGTGGCTTAGAAGCTCCAAAAAAGTTGCCCTATTACTATCCGCTGATTTAGCATGTGTAATTTGTTTTGGGCAGATTTTTTTCTTTTGAGAAAAAACGACAAGTCAAGAATTGTTGATTCAAACAAAGCAAAAGTCTTTAAGCTGTTGCTGTTATTTGCCTGTAGTAGTAGTGACACTTTAAATTTTAAAAATCTTGATAAGCCTGAGAAGCTTTTTCTCCAGCTGCATTCTTAGCTGTGAATTACAGCCGATAATATCCACAATGCAAAATAAAGTTGACTTAGGATCTAAACTGTTTGCTTTGTCATATTGAGATACTTTATTAATTTTTATCTCCTAGCAGATGCTTAGAATTCTTTACTTTAAATGCTCAATCTCTTTTGCAAATGGTGGTAATGCTTTTGAATTAAATGCTTTTCCTGTTCTGAATTGGTTAGATTTGAAGAAAAATAAAGATAAGATTTTGTAGTCCTGTGGTTCTTACAGTCCGTGTGTGTGGTTCCTTGCTTAAACTAATGTATGCGCTGCTTCATCAGGAGGTTGTAACTCTAAGGGGAGCAGGGTTTGTGGTTATGAATCTTGTTTGTGCAGATCTAGAGACACACCAAGCTGTTTGCTTTCACGCCAGTTTTGCTGATATCTAAGGCCAGCAGGCAGAAGTAAGATAATGATGGGTTCTAGCTCCTGCCTGTCTCGGAAGGCTCCTTGAAATATTTATGTATGTATGTGTTTTGGAGAAAGCTTTAGGAATTTCTCAGATGTAGATCCTGTTGGGTACTTCTGGGGTTGTTAACAGTTTCTTTGTACCCACAGATGTGCTGGGGCTCTGCTCCTCCTGCAGTGTCGCTATGCAATTGCTGTCTTACTGTCTTTGCAATTAATATTAACGTGCTTAATTCGAGATGTATTTACCATGCTTCTCGTAGCCAGGGCTATAGTACATCCACATCTACTGCAGTTTCAGGGAGCTCACTGTGCAGTTGGAGGCAGTATGACTGTATTCTGTGTGTTCAGGAAGCTGGAAACTGCTCCCGTTTGACAACTGAAAATTTGGCATTCTTCTTGCTTTTTGGTTCCAAGACATTAATTTTCTTAACTATATAGCTTCACATTTCCAAAATTAAATAGGTAGTGACAGAATAGGTAAGGCCTTCTCAAGATGATCATCCTCCAATTCAGACGATTGTCTTGTTTGAAATATTGGTGCCTTTCACCGAGGATTTAGCAGAAATGGTGCGATATTGCTGACGGTCCCTCAGATATTTCAGTATATCTCAGATATTACTTGTAAGGGGCCTCAGTACAGGCAAGCTGTACAGTTCATTTCATCTGGTAAGTAGTAAAGTCGTGCTCTGCAACAATTCTCTTCAGTGCTGTCTGTCATCATTATGCCACTGAAACTAATGCTGAATTTAATTTTTAAATTCTGAAGGACCTACTCTGTAGAGGTTCTGAACAGGGCTGTCATTGACTTAAAGCAAGAATTGTAAATACTCTTAGAAAAAAACCCGTGTGATGAATGTGGGCTTAGTTTTGCAGGATTCTTACAAGATTCCAAAAATGGAATGTAAGCTAATTGAATTGTTCCTGTTGTAATCTGTGGGTGGAAGTATTTGGATGCAAGATGGATTTCTGATATTGGTAAAATCTCTGCCAGGAGGTAGAGAAGGGGAGCAAGATTATGGGAAAGACTAGTCAGAGATGAAAAATCGAGGTAATGAGAATCAGAGTCCTTCAGGATTTTAATGGGAGGCATAGCTAGAGGCTTTCTTTTTGTTATTATTATATCTGTCTTATGCCAAGATCAGTTTCTGTTAAAAATGCATATTCCTCATTTTTTTTACAGCTCTTGTAATGTGAATGATTCATACAAATAAGTAGGACAGTTTATTTAAATTTGACAATTCAGCTTGTGTTAAGATGATATAAAGTACAAATAAGAATATCTTGAATGTTTTGTACTAGTTTACCCAGTTTTCATTTTCTGTATGTTTTAAGTTGACTGTATTCCCTTTAAACTCCGAAGAGTATTTTTATTATTATTTTTATTCAGTAGTCTGATGTTTCCATGATACCTAACTGCTCTGAAATTGCACATTCTTCTGATACATCTTATTCTTGCTTGTGGTGGCAGCTAAAGCAACTTCTGAACTTTGCTTTGCCTGGATAAGCTCTTACGATCTTGCAATGCCTGCTCCCAATGGTGATGGCAATTTGTTTTCTGAATTTTGGGATCACCAAGACTTGTCAGGTGTTGGGGCTACCTCTGGGGTTTGCATGCTGCGCTTTCCTTCTCCATGCACATGTGGTTTGGTTTGTTTTTTCTTTTGCTTTGTATTTACTAAGTGTTTTTCCTGTCTTTAACTGCTTATGGCTCATTTCTCTGGGACACGGCAGGCCCTGTAGTTAAACGAATGCTGCGGTTC
>NW_010117150.1:16495-26692 GCF_000699245.1 Pterocles gutturalis
GATGGCAGGCCTGAAACCAGAAGCAGGGGTTGGGTTTTGGCATGCCTACGGCAGCGCCAGTTGTGCATTCCCTGTTTTCTCTTGTCTGAGAAGTCACTGAAGCAGGTTACACAAATATCTTCCAGTAGCAATTTTCCTAGTAAAAGAGCTGACAGCAAACTGGGCAGAATATTGGTGCACGTGATTTTAAATGCCTTTAAAAGAATTTAAATATTGAAACTGAGGTATGTTAGCAGTCTGAAATTTGCACCACTGTTTCTTGCACAAGAATGAGAGAAAGATGGAAGGGCTGTTTTTAAATGGCACTGCAGAAACGCCAATTGAAATGAGCTCGTTGTGGTTAGCGTAGTACCCTCTGCTAATTCTCCTACACCAGCAGATACACTGATCGCATTTTAAGCATTAAGAGCTGGCAATTCTTCAGCTGAGCTAAATCAAACTGGATACATTTGATCTACTCTAAGTTTTCAGTGTTTAAGTGGGTGGTAGTTGGCCAAGCAACTTGAGAAGTGAGAAATTTGGTTCAGCTGTTCTGACCAACTATTATTTCCAGGGCTTTTAATTTGTTTCGTATGTAAAACTTTAGACCAAAATTTACATCAAAAGGTAAAGGTTTTAGCAAAGTATTGGTGGTTTCCTTCATAAAGAGTTTGCCAGTGTTACAGGAACTCTGAGGCTTTTTTATAACACAGGAGACAGTTTTTGCAGTTCTTGTACTTGAATTAAAAGATAATCTAACAAGGAATTGTAGCTGTATCTTACACCATCAGGAAGACACTGATCCATGAAAAAACATTGTCTAGTAAGTGGGCTACTTTCATTAAAAGGAAACTGAGTAATTTAATGTAATTTTAAGGGCAAATATAAACATTGCAGACAGTCTGAAATTGCTGATGGGTTTTGAAGGACAGCATGGAGAGTAAATCATAGAGTAAGGGAGATTATAAAAAGACACCTTGTCTCCGCACTATCTTGCATTTTACACTTTTTTTTTCCCTCAAGTGTATGTTTTGCCACCTGTGCCAAATATTTAGTTTTTCTGCCTTGTTAAAGAGGGCAGCTCAGATGGGCACATGGCCTGGGGGAAGCTCTGTTCTGGAGAAAACATTCTTTGCATCTGCAATGTTATGTCCCGAGAGCTTTTTGTGCAGAGATGTTAGATCTGAGCCCATACTCCGTTTCTCCGCCCCTGGCAGGAGGGAAGTCCGGGTGCTTTGGCCTCCTCTGCGCCTGCGGAAGGTGCACCCTGTGTTCTGGCAGAGGGATGCTGTAGCGAAGCTGTAGGTTGTGAGCATGGTCCAGGCATTTTCTTACAAAGTTTTCAAAGTGGCTGAACTACCTCGAAAGGTGTTCACAAAAGGCCTTGACTTTTTTTAATATTAGAGCCTACACTCTTCAGCTTTCTGCTTCACTTCATCTGTCACTAACGCAACTGAATCCTGCTAACTGCTTCTACTTTGGTGTGGGGCCTGAAAGGGTGAAGGGAGCATGGAAACCCATCCTTTGCCAGTGGGGCAAAAGCTTTGTCTTCTGTTCCTGGGTAGTTTAGGATGCAGAGAGCGATTCAATGCATGTGGTGTATTTGTAGACAAGCTGTCCAATGTGTCTGATACAGACAGAGCTGTTACAAGGGGATGTTCAATTGTAAACGAGAGGAATTAATGTGGTTTGCTTAAAACAGCTTTGCAGTCCAGGCCTTGGCAGGCATTAACTTTCAACGTTAATAGGCTGACATATTGCACTTTTCATTTTGATTTGTCCCAGCATTTTCCTTTATGGTCCATCATTAGATATTGATCAGTTGAAGCTCATTTTGAGACTCGTTGGAACCCCAGGGCCTGAGCTTTTGAAGAAAATCTCCTCAGAGTCTGTGAGTTTACACTTTGATTGTAATTATCTGCCCTTTTGGAAGTCCCAAGTTTGTGTGTTGCCCTCCTATAGTCTACCTATAGTATGTGTTGGGATTTATTTTCTGTTATTTTTCTTCTTTTGTCATTCTTTGCTCTTGGATGGCTTTGAGTTCTTATGCTCTGTCTATCTGATCTTTATTCTCTTATCTCTGCCTGTGGTATGATTTCTTCCTTCCGTATCCTCATTTTACTGCTTCGTGACTTTTCTTTCAGTTTGTGGGTTTATATTTTGTGATATGTTGCATGATCAGATGCTGCTGGGGAAGTATTTTTCACAGCTAAGAGCTTGAGGTTCATTTCAATTATTATTTCTCCAGATTGCCTACCCAAGAATCTTTCTTAACAGGAGCAAGTGTGTTATCCTCTGAACACACGCAGTCCCTTCCGTAGTATGATTAATTTTTGAAACACTACTGCCATGATCTTTGTTTTTGTAGCATAAAATCCAAAATGCCTTTTAAGTGCTTTTAGGTGGCAGAAAAGCAAAAAAGCTTTCCGCAGTCTCCTTTTATAAAGGGTGACCTCTATTTTCAGCCATACTGCCATTTCTATATTGTTCTAATCCTGAATTGTGAACTTCTACAAAGCCAGTATTAAATGGCATTTAATTTTACCTGTTTCTGAAGGTGAAGTGCATAAAAGTTAGAGCGAGAGATGCCGTAGCAGTAAACAAGTTAATGGATAGTGAGTAATGAGCTTGCGTAGAGGGAACTAGCAGCATACTTTAGCAAGTAGCTCTGCTGTTTCTGGTACGTTAGAGAGGATCAGCGCGGTGGAGAGCAGTAAGATTATTTTTTACTGCAGCTTATGTTCTTTTTGATGTAACAGTGACGGTACATTAGTCTTGAATGACGCTTGACGAAGGTAGAGATGCAGTGCAAGCTGGAATCAATTGGTAAATTTGCTGAATATCACACCCATTTGAAAAGCACTGGGCTGTTCCACCCTCAGCAAGGTCAGAACTGAAGAACGCAGGTTGCTTTGGGTGCCCTGTGAACTGACCTGAAGGGTAGTCTAGTATTTGAAGTGCAAGGGATTAGCGAGAGAGATAAGCTTAAAGGTGGACTAGGTTCAGCAAAAGATTAGATGCATGCGTAAGACTGAAGTGGGTCTTTTTTTTTTAACATTGCACAATAAAGAGAATAATTTTACTTAGGTTCAAATGAAGTCTGTTTAAAAAAAAAAACCCCAACAGTACTGTTTCTAGTGTTTTTTCCATTGTACAGAGATAACAAAACTATTGAGTGTTTGAGGGCCTTTAGTGTGTCACTGCCACAAATTCTGTATTTGTTTTTCTGCTGCGTTACTTTACTTGCTCTTACTTTGTCTGTTCACTGCCATCAGCTAACTCTGTCTTATGCAATGCTAATGTTTTGCTAATTTTGCATTTATTGCCTTTGTCACCTCGCCCACGTATCAAAGTGCATTCAAAGCTGTTTAGAAGGAGGTGTTAGCTGTGAGCCAATTTCACTTTACACCACAAGGAACTTCATTACTTTCTATGCAGCAAGAAAAAAAAGCTGGTAACCAGTGCAGAGGATACCATTTTGGTTTCTGTTTTAATTTTTGTTCCTTTTCCTGAGGCTGTATGTAGCTGCAGCAGCCTAGGAAGACTTCTGTGGAGTAGCTTCAGCCAAAGGAAACGTCTACTCTGGTGGTTAAAAACTGTTGGGACGTGTGAATGCAACCGTGTTGTAGTGTAATGCTGCTTATGGTGAACAGAAATACTTCCTGTACTGACGCTGTTACCAACCGCTCAGTAATTCTCCGTTGTTTTAATTGTTCACTAGTGCAATTACTAAACTTTTCACAAGTATTTGAAAAAAATATTAGTGGACCCTGCCTGTTTGGCTTTTGCCTTGTGGTTTGCAGAAGAGATGCTTTGTATGCAGCTGTTTTCTGTTTCAAATGGTTTTTGCACTGTTTTTAACAAAGCCCTTGACTAGGCACTTAAGATATTAACCAGCTTCAGCAGATCATGCGTCTGACGGGAACACCCCCTGCATATCTCATTAACAGGATGCCCAGCCACGAGGTGAGACCTGAGCAGATGAGGGGGGTTCGCAGGGCAGGACTTCCCTTGCAGCGTTCGCTGCTTCTCTAAATGTGGCTCGCATGTGGCATGGGGTGGGCGATTAACTACCTGCTCTTCAGCGAGTCTCTTGTACTAAATGAAGACTTGAGATTTGGCCAGTGTGTACTCAACCACAGACTGCTGCGACTCGGGAGAGCCCGGGTGTGAGTTGGTTTTGCGTTGTGTGCCACACTGTGCAGCTGACCGCCAGCCACCGTACTGCACGCGGCCTCCCCGGGGCTCCGAGGCAGTTGGCTCTTGCAGCACCTCTTTGGTTTTCAGTCTTGCATGAACCCCAAGTAATGTCAGCTCTTCCCCCGATGTCTTGAGTGGCCTTTAGTTGGGAAGGGATAATGCTGATGGGCTTAGTAAGCATCAGAATAAGTAAAGAGAAGACAAAGCGAGGAGACAGATCATAGTAACTGGTGCTTCAGGATGATTGAAATGTACTTTGTCTTGGTGGCTGGGTGGTGTTATACTTTAACAGAGCATTTCTTTCCACAGGCGAGAAACTACATTCAGTCTTTGTCTTATATGCCGAAAATGAACTTTGAAAATGTGTTTATTGGTGCCAATCCACTAGGTAAGACTTGCTTTTTAAATGTTGTGCCCTTCCTGAAGCCAAAGCTAGTGTTTCCTGGCCCACCAAGACTCAACAAAGTTCTGTTTTGACTGCAGAAGTAGTTCAGAACAGAGCTATGTACGCTTCTCAAAGTTTACAAAGTATGTGTGGGCTGTCAGAAATAAGAGAAAGAAATTGTGGATAATGGGGTGGGTCCTGAGAAATTACAGATTTTTCATATACATTGGGCTTTTACGAGCTTACGTTTCAGAGTACAGTATCACGCAGTTCACTATGTAAAATCCTTTATTTTCTGTTTCGGTGCTTTTGCAGCTGTCGACTTGCTAGAGAAGATGTTGGTACTGGATACAGACAAACGGATTACTGCAGCAGAAGCGCTGGCTCATGCCTACTTCGCTCAGTATCACGACCCAGACGATGAACCAGTGGCAGATCCCTATGACCAGTCTTTTGAAAGCAGAGAACTTGAGATTGAAGAATGGAAAAGTGAGTTTGGGGGACAGGAGGGAGAGCCAGCCTGCTTCCCGTGTGCTCCATTCCGCAGGCTGCGGGTCGGCTGAGCCGTGGTGGTTAAGAAGCACAAAAGAAACAGATAAAAATGTGGGCGTCCCATTCGTTCTGAGGCCCTTATACTGAGGGAATCTGCCATGTGCTGTGCACATAATTAGCATAATCCCTGGTAATTAATTATTACTATGAGCATGCAAACACATAGGCGACGTAGTTGCTATGTCTTTGTTTTCAAACTTATTCACATCTTCTCAACACTCTGGAAATATATTTTATTGTGTACGCTGGTCTCTGAGAATGGTGTAACCATTCTTAATTAAACCATGTTTTTTGTTTAAAATAGTGTTAGAACCTCTAAGATCACTGCAGGTTTTCTTGCACAAGGGATGTCTTTAGTACTGCCTGTTAAGTTTCTGTCACGCTTTTCCCACCAGGCCTGACTTACGATGAAGTAATCAGCTTTGTGCCACCACCGCTTGACCAAGAGGAGATGGAGTCCTGAGAAACTGCTCTCTCCTGTTTGTCCCACTTCACTGTGAGGGGAAGGCCTTTTCATAGGGACTCTCCAATTATCGTTCAAGTGCCTCGTCACAACAATATTCTCCTTGGTGGAAGGGTTTTGTGTGTGTTGAACTGGGGAGGGTGGGGGGAGGGAAGAAAGCTGAGTCTATGTAAACATGCTGCATGCTCGCTTGTATTCTGTGTCCAGCCTGGGGCAAGCTCTCAGACCCATTCCGACTGCTCCTTAGTCCTTCCAGAGTAACAGTGCTTGACCAGCTGGCACTGCTGGGGCAAGGTGGGGAACTTGACATTTAAAGTTTGGTTACAATCGTTGCCATTTATCAATTCTTCTACAATTAAGTAACCTCAAAAAGAATGGCAGTTGTTTTGTAGGCTTAGAGAGTCCTCTGTTTTCTTTGGGACTGAAGGTGGGTTTGAGGGATGTCCTTGCTCAGTGCCAGATGCACATCCAGATCTTCCTGGTATAGCAGAACGTGCAGGCCTTCTAATGTGTGATTCTTGGAAGGTGAAGAGATTTTGTGTGAAACTGTAAATATGTTTGTGCCTTAAATGAATGGGGAAAGAGGCGAGAGGAAGTCTGGGGTGGAAATCTCTGACCCGCTGTTTTTTAGGGTGAAGGCTCCCAGATAGCCAGGCATGAACTCGATGTAATCAGGAAATAACCTTCAGAGGCAACAGCCTCTACCCCTGCGTTGGGTATTCCTGTATTTTTCCCTCTTCCCCTCCTCTCGTTCTGAGGCTTCCCAGCATTAGCTCCCAGGAGACAGAGGCTGGAGAAGATTCTTGCTAGCCACATGTTTGTGTATTTTGTTCCTTAAAAGGTGGGGTGTTTTTGCATGTTGTAGCTCTGTGTGCATGTAGAGCTGCTTGATTTTTGTCGTTACTTATTTGGGGATGGCGCTGGGGCAGTTAAATCATCAGTGAACTATTTTACTGAGTACCTCAGCCAGTGCCATGAAATCACAGCATCCTTCCTCTTGTGCCGCAGCTCATTGTGAAATACATGCCGTTCTGGAGGCTTTGACAAGGAAAGGATAAAATCTACAGTTAGAAATGTGCACCTTTTAATTTGTTCTGACCTTCTGGTTTCAGAGAAGGAGAGCTTGGGATGGAGGGTTTCTTGTGAGATCAAATGAAAAAAAAAAAAAAGTTCTTCAAAGAAACAACTACGGCATCTTGTGCCAGAACTTAAGTTATTTCCTGAAAATATTTTTTTTTTAAGTATTGGAATCCAAAGCAAAGAAATAAGCATGCATAAAACCACAATCTCCCTTTCACTGTCTATATCTATAAATATAAATATTTATATATAGAAAAAAACTAACATTTACTAGAGGTTTTTTTTTTTACCTTCCCAGATAGGAGTTTCTTGGCTGGTTTTTAGCAGGTTGATCTCTGCCTGAGGAACCATGAAAAGGGAGTATGTTTGAATGCAAACATGGTTCAGGTATTTTGTGTTTTTACAGGACTCCGTGTGAGTGAAATGCCCAGAGTTAGAGACCGGCAGGAGGGAGGTTTCTCAGCATGTTTATGTGCTAGAGCTGTACCTGGGGAGCTCAGGAGCCCGATTTTAGGATTTGTGGAAGAGATGTTTTTAGACATTTATTTGTTGCAGGCATCCTGTGTGGACAACGTACCCGTGTATGTGAGGAGAAAGGCTTTTGCAGTGTTTTGTATTCTTGTTACCTGTGGGAGGGAGAGGAACTGTTTGTAGTGGTTTATTCCCCGTGTTTGAAGAGGCAGCACAAAGGGATGGGACGCGGATGACAAAGCCATTGATTCTTCCTAGGCTACTTTCCAGTGATCTCTGCAGGTCAAACACTTCATAAAGGTCTGGGGTGAGATGAAGAGAGCAGTTATTTCATGCTCTGGCATAAAACTCTCCTCGGCACAACAAAATCAAGACAGAAAACCTCCCTTTTCTGCTGGACCAGCAGTCCAGGTATTCAATTGAAAATGTAGATATACTGTGTAAACCTACGGCAAGATTATTTTTATCAGCCAGTTTATGTGTAGATGCTACAGTGTGATTTCATGCGGAAATATTGCTAAAGATTTTTAAGAATATAGACGTTGTGTGTGGAGGTGTGTGTGTGTCTGTGCGTGTGTGTGAGTGGGAATGTTTCATTCGGAGTCCGTGCTCTGTCGGGAGCCCGCGGGGCTTGCACGCCCTGCCTTCGGTGCAGCGCTGTTCAGCCCTGCCCGCAGACTGAGCAGGAGGACGCGCTTCCAAGAAGAGATCTGCTCTTTTGTTTCTATCCATGAATTTTGCTGTAATTGGTTATGCCAGATAAGATGTCACAATACCACTGGTTAAAAATAAAACCTATTTTTCAGATTTACTGCGCTGATGGTACTTACAAACCTCTTGCACTAAGCGGGTGGTTTTAGCACGGTGCGAATTTCTCCCCCACGTTCTGTGGGATCCTGGGAGTGACGGCTGGGGGTGGGGGGCCAAGCCCGTGTGACTTGTTGACTGACCATCTGCTGACACTGGCTTGTGTCCATGTGTGTCCCAAGTGAATTCCTTGCCACTAAACTAGCTTAGACTCTGACCCTGAGTGCTAGACACAGGAAAAAATACTTTTATTTTCTGTTTAGTATAGGGAAGTGCTTGTTCAACACAACAGACCAGCGTTCTGCTGCTTGCCCGGACCTGGGGCCCTTCCCCAGTAGTACTGGTTTGTGTTTGTTTGCTACTTCAAAGTGATTTTTTTTCCTCTTCAGCTGCCAGCTAGTTGGTGGTGGGTGTTAATGGGAGCAGGAGCATCAGTGGAGATTTTCCGACTTCTGTTGTGTATCGGTGCCATTCACTCGGAAGAATGATTGAGCAGAGCTGTGTTCTTCGCACTAACTAAAGCCTTAGGAACTCGAGTTCCCCGGCCTTGATACACTGAGGTGGTTCGTGTTGACCCAGGTCAGGCAGTCAGTACCCACAGCGTGGATGCTCCCCTGTCAGAGCTGCGCAGCAGCTGGTTTGAGTAAATAGAAGGAGAAGCGTGGGGTTGTCTCAGCTCTGTGGAAGCTGCCTTCCTGCTTGCCTTGGGACAAAATGAGAGGAGCAGGGAAAAGCCTAAGCAGGACCTCTCATTTATTGTTTTCTAGGAGGAAAAAAAAAAAAAAAATCCAAAACACGCAAGGTATAAAATTCCAGAATGTGCTCAGTTACAATATATCCTGGTTAGTGAGAAAAAAAAAAAAAAAAAAAAAAAAAACACCCCTAAAATCAGCAAGAATTGAATCGGGGGAAAAAAAAAAACAAACTACACCTACAAAATCAAATTACTTAAGGTTTCCTATTCGATTTGAATCAGTCACTTGAATTAATTCATCTTTCCCCAGCCAAGACATGTCCTATTTAGAACTCCTTAATTGCACGCCGCTTACCTGCGTGTGCACGCGTAGTTGAGCAAGAGTTGTTCTCATAAAATGACAAATGAGTTACATGTTTGCTTATGTACCAGGAGTTTCTGCTGTGACACCTCTTGCTCACAGGTGTATTTATAGAACCAAGCCAACAGTCAGTTTATTTCCTGACTGTGCCGCTGCTGTTGCCAGGGCTTATTTACACACATACGCATTAGCAAGGTTAAAAAAATTGCCATAGCACCTCATCCCTAGTTTGTGTTTTCTAGAACAGCAGACCTCACCACGGCTATTTGAAGAATGTAGGCGCCAACGTCAATATATACGGAAGCAGTTGCCTGTCAGCAGGTAAAATGAATCTTCCCTAAAACCCCGATGGTGTGTTTTTCAATAATTCCAATTTATCAGGTAACTTGGCTCCAATCCCGCTGCACAGCCGTGCTCCGAGCAGGGACAACGTTGCGGGTGACACGTCTGGAGGGAGTGGAGGCAGCGGGGCAGGGTTCAGGCTGGTGGGGCTGGAGCAGTGTAAGCGGCTGGGCTGGCTCGGTAAGGTGCAGCTTAGTCACTTCCTTTGGGAAGTACATAGGATGCACATAGCCCCTCTGTGGGAGCCCCACCTGAGCCTCCTCAACGTGGAGCAAAATGTCGAGATGTTCTCTGCTCACCAGGCGTGGACCTCCTCGCAGGCTGGGTTTGCTGCTCCGGCGCGGCACCGGTAGGCGCAGCAGCCAACTTGGGCTTTGTGCTGTCCAAGAAGACCCGAGAAGGGGTTGGACCTGCTGCAAGAAATTAAACCAGACTCAGCAAAGCCTTGGGCACAAGCTGTTCTCAGGATGGTCCCGGATCACACCTGCTGCTCCACATCCTTGCTGCAGTCACCTGGATGAAGGTGGAGAACCTCAGCCTGCTTTCACCCCATCCCCGTTCTGCTGGGAAACCAGGCGTGGGAGAAAATCGCCGTCGCTTCCTCGCTCGTCCGTGGATTTCACACCGTGGTGTCCTTCGTCACGAGCCTGGAGCTGTCCTCCATCAGCTGGAAAGAAGAATGTCCCTGCTGGTCTGACGAGGCGCTGTGGCTTGTCCCCCAGATTCCCCAGCTCGACAAGTCCTTACTCATCCGCTTGTTCAGAGCGGGGATTTCACGAGGGCCCCTCCGAGCCCCACGAGGACATTTCTTGGCTGGTGGCCTGGTGGAAGCAGGACAGCAAGAGCTGTAGGTGACACCGGGG
>NW_010117150.1:26705-27104 GCF_000699245.1 Pterocles gutturalis
CTGCCGGGCTGGGTGCTCAGAGTCCCGAGGCACCTGCACAAGACCGAGGCGTGTCGGGAAACCTGATGCCTCACCCCTGCCAATGTGGAGGCGGAGGGAGGAGGGCCCAAAGACATGTCCCTTCATGCTTGCAACAGCTGAAAACACAGAAGGAAACGCGCTAGAGCGTGTTTTATCCAGCGCAGGAGGCCTCGCTGTCTCGCTCTCACCCCAGAAGCCCTCCCGTACTCCAGTACTCTGGGGGGGTGGCTGTCCCGCCCCCGCCGGGCGATGAACATCGCAAGGAGAAGAGGTTTTTACAGACAGGAGGTGAACAAAACCCTCTGGGAGCTGCCCAGGAGATACACGTCCCTCCATCCTGTGGGGTCCGGTGCCTATGGCTCCGTGTGGGGGGGGGGG
>NW_010117150.1:27218-47263 GCF_000699245.1 Pterocles gutturalis
GCATGCGTGATGAAGGCGGTTTGCCTCCCGCTCCCGTGTGGCCAGCGGGTTGGAGGCTTGAAGAAACCGAGATGCTTCCTCCTGCGGTCGCCCCGGGGGGGCTCGGAGGGGAGCGTTTCCCACCTGAGCTGGTCTTGGTGGGCGTCCTTGGGCTCGAGGAGCAGGTATGCGGGGCTGCCAGGTGCAGGGGGGCACCCTGGGGTGTCACCTTGATGTTGGGGGTCAGGAAGCTTTCGAGCTGCCTTGGTCTTGCGTTAAGGGAGGATTTCTGTCTGGCAGCAAAGAGGGGGGAATACCTGGGTGTCTGAGAGCAGTTTATCAATTATAACAGAGTTGGGTGCTGGAAGAAAGCACTAAATCTCCGGGGACAGGAGTGGCTGCAGCGTGTCCCCTGCAGCTGATGCTGGGCTGGGGAGAGGAGCTGGACAACGCGACACCCGCCTTGACGCTGCTTCCAGCTTGAAATGGTCAAATAGACAGAAATGATTGTAACCCGAGATCGGTAGCAGATTGGGACTGCCTTCCTGGCTGGTAATCCTCGACCCAGGAGCGAGCAGCAGGAGCGGCTGTTAATCAGCGGGTTGGGCAGAGGAGCCTGCAGCGAGGGGAAGCAGCAGCCAGATCTCCTTTGGTTTACATTGGCCAGCTGGAGGAGACGGGCTACTCTTGGAAAGGTTCAATATGAAGCAGCCCATTGATAGGCTCTGAACGGAGCCCTTGTTTCATAACAGGCTGAGCTAAAAAAAAAAAAAAAAAAGGTGTGTCCTCTTTTGTAGGTGTTGGGCAAAGTCCCTCTGCCGGCTGTCACAGCACGGATCCTGAAACCCTGGGGCTGACATCCAGGTCCTGTCCTTGTCCCCTGGCTGCCCATTTACAAAGAGGCACCCCGTGTTCCCTCTCCCTGCTTTCTGTCCAGGTGCATTTCAGGTTTTGAGATGCTTACATGAGTCCTGCAAAATCAGGCAAGGCTAAACTTGACATTTTTTATATCTGTACGGTGTTTTCTGGGTTTTAGGCAAGAAGACTAAAAGAAAAAAAAGACAGGACAGAAAAAGGGAAGAGGGAAATCCTTGCAAAGTTTCCTTCCCCACCAGAAAAAAACAATAAGGCAAATCTTTTGCTGATCCCTGTGAACGTCTCGGCTGCTCTGGAGGTCTCTGGGAGGGAGGGATGGGTGTTAAACAGCCCCAGGGTCGGGGGGTGGTGGTGTCCCAGGGTCAGTGCCCAGCAGAGAGGGTTTGGTGTGGATTCTTGCAGAGGTGGAAGCAGGTGGAGTTGGGATTTGCTGTCCTCTGCTGGGAAGCCCTCCCATGGCAGCAGCCTTCAGAGCTGCTTTTACACCTCCTTGGGAAACTAACTCAGGAAAACCAGCGAAGATGTGTTCCTTCCCTCAGTAATTCTGCCCAAATCTGTCATGATTTGGCTTCCAGCTGTGGAATAAGAGTCTTCGACCCCTCCAACGCTGGTCTTGCTGACCTCTGCCAGCTGAGGCAGGGACCCAGCTCTGCTGACCCCTGTCACCCCAAACTTCAGCCGTTCATTAAACCTGTGCTGGGAGGAAGGTGGTGGGCTCTGCGGCAGCTGAATTAACTCCCAGCCGTGCCTTACGGTGAGGGTGGGAGTGGGGCTGGCCGTGCTGGGCAGGCTGAAGCTCCATCACCCCAACTGTCCCATGCTGATGGTGGGGTCGATCCGTGCACTGGCCAGCGGCTGGGAAGGCAGGTAGAAACACGCACCCTCCGATTAGGAACTGTGCCTTGAATTCTGCAGAAGCTGTTTGACTGTGTGGTTTGAGTCCCTTCCTCTTACTTTTCTGGCTCCTCCAAAAGTATCACGCTCTGCTGTCCCCTCTTCTGACACCTGCTGAAGTCCTGAAACCGAGATGGCTCTTCCCCATCCTCCTAAGACACCCCACGCCATCTTTAGCGCTGAAGCTGCCTCTGGAGCTGTTCCAGCACTTCCTTCACTTTTCCCAGCTGAACGCGTTGACCAAGTCGCCGTCATACCGAAGCTCCCAGAGGATGTCTCTGCTCTCGTCACGCACAACTTGGAGCAACTGGGAGGGACCTGAGCAGCCCAGAGCAGGGACATTGCCCGATGGGAGCTGTTGGTAGCCCAGACTGCCAGAGGACACACTGATGGCTTGTGGCTGACAATTGGAGAAAGCCGTGCAAGAAACTTACAAGATTTGCAGCAAGGAGCTGATAATCCCTCCTCAGCACTGAACCAAAGGGAAAGCAGCGCAGAGCAGAATATTCCCACCTCTCCTACTCCCTAAACCCAGGGGATTTCCCATTTGATTGCATTACTGTAGATGGCGTTTCCCTGTTTATTGTAACGGCCGTGGAGGTCACGGTAACGTGTCCTGGGCTTTACAGCTTTATGGTACCTGTCCCTCCCTGTCTCGGGTCCTCTGAGAGCCTTGAGCGGCGGCTGGATGCAGCAGTCAGGGACCGGCGGGGGTGAGTCAGGCGTCCCGTCGGAGAAGGAAGGAGGAGAACAGGGTCCGTCCGAGGCTGCAGGACGCGTGCAGAGTGCCGATGCCAGCATTTGCGTGGGCTCGGTGATGCTGTGCTGCTGAAAGCCGTGGGACTGAATGCGTCGATTCTGTTTCCCCGGGAGATAAGGATTTATAAAGGATGGGAACTGCTTTGGAAACCCACAGCAAGATTTGGCAGGGAAAGCCACGTCCGTTTGCCTCTTGGAGGGGTCAAGGACGGGCTGAGGCACTGATGTGTAACGGGGTACACTGAGATCCCCCTGGAAATCACCACCCAGAATCCCAAAGCTGCCTCTTCCTGAGGACCTTCTTCCCCTTTTATATACTAAAACCTGGGACCTGATCAAAGAGCCTCCAAAAGCAGAGAAAGTGGTATGGGATCACCCCGTCCAGCCACAAACAGCAAATGTGACCAGAGGGAACAACACGTCCCGTCTCCAGCGACGGCTGCCGTACCGCCTCTTCGTTAGCTTTATAAATGACTCTCATTTTCCGCCAGACCTGCTTCTGCACAGAAGCATGCATACAGCATCAAAGATCCCCAACGCAGGAGAATGAATTCCAGCAGCCTGTGTTTTCAGGGCGTGACGTCCCCTGCCTTTGCTCCAGAATACAGCCCAGGCAGCTGGCGGACCTGAAAAGCCGACAACCTCCGAGCAGCTGGCAAAGCAGCAATCGCTCTATTCCCTTATCTCCCTGTGTTAGGGAAGGAGAAGGCAGAGTCAGAACTAACCCTGACCTTTAACCATTTGTGTTTCCCTCTTCTCTTGGCTCTGTTAGCTCCAGCTCGGTTTCTGCAGGTTAAGGGGAATAAAACTGAACCATTAATACTTTGCTTGGTGTCACACCTCGTCCTCCAAAGAGCACGGGCTGTGCTCTGCTGCCCAAAGCCATCCCGGGGTTACCTGGGTGTGGGTGTGCAGAGTTCCCTGGGAAGGATCAAAGGACCTTGCTTTGCTGGTCTTCTCTGAATTAGCTCTTCTCTAGGAGAGGACCCTTGGTATTGCAAAATTTGTTAAAACTCACTGCCGATGTCACAACTGTTTTTTATTTGTCCGCCACAGTTCAGCCATAGACAAGAAGACGGGAGAGAAGGTGGCCATCAAGAAGCTCTGCCGCCCGTTCCAGTCGGAGATCTTTGCCAAGAGAGCGTACCGAGAGCTCATGCTGTTGAAGCAAATGCAACACGAGAATGTAAGTCTTCATTTTTCTCCCTTCCTGATGAAACAAGGGGAATTTTCTTGCTGCCTGGGAGCAAGTCCTTTCTGGCAGCATCACCTTTCTTTTAACTGAGAGGTGCCAACATTTGGCACGTGCGGGCAGTCTCGGGGTTTAACTGCACCCAGCTGGCACCAGACTGGACCCGATGTGTCATGGGTGCTCCCGTGCATTAGTAAGAGGAAAAGCAGCTGCGCAGCATAGTGAGGAGTCCTCACATTCCTCCGATGGAGTTCCCACTGCTCACCCACGTGCGTGTGCCGATGCAGAGCTGCTGCCCGAGTTCCACGTGCACAGCAAATGCTTTAAGCCAGGTTTAACTGTGGTCCTCTCTTCTCCATCAGGTCATTGGGCTGCTTGATGTCTTCACCTCTGCCCCCTCCTACCAGGGATTCCAGGACTTGTAAGTTTGGAGTTAACTTTTGTAAGTTTTGAGTCTAGACTCAGCCCTTGTTCGAGACACTGGGGACTTAGCAGCAGGGTCACAGATCAGGCTGAGGGGCCGTCCAACAGCCTGAGTTGAAAAAGGGCCAGACTAAAGCCAGACATCCCCAAATAACGAGGACAAGCAAAAGCACAAGTCAGTTCCCGTGGCTAAAACACCCCGAATACATAAACAGATCCCACACCGTGCTCACAGCTGGGAGAATGCAGGATATATAGACCAACATACGTACCGAGAGGCATTCCGCTCCACGGCGTGTTGCGTGTAGCGTGATCCACACTAAGGTGCTGTGCGTGTGGCTGCCGAGCCAAGAGGCTGCGCTCGGAACAGGAGGAATCATAGAATGGTCTGGGTTGGAAAGGGCCTTAAAGATCAAGTTCCAACCCCCCTTGAACATTGTTCATCAGGCCCTGGGCTAATTAAACTGAGAATTTTAAAGAGCTGGCTTTCTTTTCATCTAGATTCTGACTGTGGGAATTTTTTTGGCATTTCCCTCAGTGTTGATGGTCAGCTTGGAAAAGTCATTTTCCCTTCCCCATCCTTGGGCACGAGCAGCGTGCGCCTGGGTTTGGGTTTTTGGCCGGCGGAGGGGTATTTAGCAGCCTGCAGGAAAAGCATTTGAAGGCTCTCAGAGCAGCTCCTGCTGGAAAACCACCAACTCATTAGCAGTCTCGGCAGGCAGGCCAAAGACTGACGGAAGCTAGATGATGTCTTCCGAGGCAGGGCTGGAGAACGTGACAAAGATAAATTTGAGAGCCAGCACAGCAGTTTTGCAAGAGTCGGCAGAGCTGCGCAGGATGTTTCAGCTCCCAGATGGTATGAGGCTGTCCGGAACTCAGCATCACTTGAGGTCTCAGGTAAACTAATTCAGGATCATTAAAGTTTGCAAGATTGTTGTTCTTGAAGTCAGATATCCAATATGAGGGGAAGGGAAAGGGCAGTTTTCAGAGGACGTCCCAATCCGAGCATCAGTGCAGGCTGCGCTGTCACAATAATTTGTCTTAGTTACAATAAGTTACACAACCAAAAAAAAAAAAAAAAAAAAAAAAAAAGAAAAAAGCCAACCAAACCAAAAAACACCCATAGACAAATAGAATACAAGGCTAGCCTGGTTCCCTATGTTTTTCTTCTAGACTCAGGGCCTTGTCTTACTGCCTTTTAGCTACCTGGTGATGCCATACATGCGGACAGATTTACAAAAGATCATGGGACATGAATTCAGTGATGAAAAGATCCAGTACCTGGTCTACCAAATGCTGAAAGGGCTGAAGGTAGGTGGGTCTGGAGGAGTTTAGTGACTCCCTGTGTCTCCTCTACACATCACCTTGGGGTTGACCGTAACTAAAGCCCCTTCCAACGCTGTGTTGGAAGATTTGGGGGTTTACGGCATTCCCTGAGAACAGACCTTTGCTGTTGAGCGACTCTTGTTCCAGCACACATCAATAAAATGACTGCTCGTTCACATCGGTCCAGCAGGTATGGAAGCAATCAGCAGGCGTAGACCTTGCGACGGTTTTTCCATGACAGCAGTTCTGTCACTGACTTGCCAAAACCTTTAGAAAAAAACTCTGCGTAGAAAGGAAGAGGCTGGTAGCAACAGGAGCTTCTGCTGAATTCCTAACGGAGGCTCTCAGGGGAGAAGGCAGAGGGAGTGATTTTCTGTTCGGTTGAATAAGGAAGGAGTATGTGGTTGTAACGGGCTGGGAGAGAGCAGAAAGCAACTGCTGCAAACCCTGGGGTGTAGAGACAATGTGGTACCGCTGCGTGACATCCCTCCCCGGGAGTCGGAGCAGCGCTTACAGGCGTTACTGAGTTCACCTGGACACCCTTCCCCAGACCACTGTTACCTGGGGGTTAAATACTGGGGGAAGCACACACAGAGGCTGTACTGGTGTGATAAAAGCCATGGTGTCGGTTCTGGCAGCTTGAATCTGATTTCCAATTTTGTGTTTTGATGAGGAGATTTTTTTCATATGGTTCAATGCCCAAACCAACAAAGTTTTCATGTCACCTGCTGCCCACTTTCCCACCTGTCACCCCGATGCCTTTGTTCGATAGTTAGAAGCTACCCGTGCCCTTGCTCTAAGGAGCGGTTCCTCCATCCCTCCTCTTCTGCTCCATGCCTTTTCCTTGGAGCGGCAACAGAACTGCAAATACTGTCAGAAATCCAGTGCGGAGATTTCTTTTCAAGCTGCTGCCCTGGGGGCCGGGGACCTGCAGCAGGTCCAGAGCTGTGTTCGCAGCAAGTTTGTAGAAAGTCTCGTCTGCCGATGCTCACGCTGTGCCTCCTCTTTTTATTGCAGTATATTCACTCCGCCGGCATCATCCACAGGGTAAGTTCCCATGCACCGTTACTCTGTTTGTTTAGGAGAAACGCAGCTTGGTCGTAAAGTTAATTAATTCCTAAACGTCACTAATAGCTTCGTCTGCTCTAAGGTCTCTCTGGCATCCTCCCTCTTTTCCCTCCTACACCCTCTGTATGTTTGGATTTGCTCATTTGTGCAGCATTTGATATTTTCTGACGAGCTGTGAAGCATTTCATGATGCTTTTTGAAATAAAATGGTTTCAGAAAAAATAAAATAGTAACCTGAAGCTGTACAGTATAGCAGGGATGGTTTCTTTGCTGTATCAGTACAGGACTCGGGATGTTACGGGAGCCTATTGAAGGCAAGCAGGGGTTTGGCTGAGGCTCCTGTTGACGTGTTGCAAATCAAAACATCCTCATTATTCTGCTCTTGTCTGTTGTAGGACCTGAAGCCAGGCAACCTGGCTGTGAACGAGGACTGTCAGCTCAAGGTAGGTGGAAAAGCCCCACTGTGTAGCGTGTGGCATATGGGATCGTGGCAGAACTGCTCTGCCAGGAGGAATACCGGCATTCAGGCACTGTCATGTTCCCTCTTGCCCTCTGAGGCTCGATTCGAGGCGTTTCGTTACGTGGCAGTTGCAGGCGGTGGGAAATACTCACCTGCTGATGTAACTTGCTGAGTCAGGGGCCAAGACTTGGAATGAACATCCTGTTGCCGTAATTCCTGCGGCACGGCAGTTCCCAACGACTTCCTAAACAAATTCAATCCTGCTGAGCAATGCTTGTGTTCGGTGAACGATCCCTGCAGGATAACTGGATTTGACCCCAGTTTCCCCTTGGTTCTCGTTGACATGATGGCTGGGATTCCAGTTATTTTCCATTCTGCTCGGAAGGGTTTGCTCGTAGCTCGCAGGTGCGATGGTCTAGCGAGCGTTTTCTGGAATGGGTGTTACAGGGAACGGCTCTGTTGCTTCTAAAGGTTGGGTAATGTCCAGGGAGGCCACCCCTGTCACCTGCAGGGTGTTTTTATAGCAAAGAGTGAGTCACGATCGCCTGGGAGCACACCTTTGCCATCAGGTTATAGATGAACTCAATTAAATAAAACTCACAGAGTTGAAATTTCAGCTTCAAGAAAGGAAGTGACCTTCCAGGTAGCACCCAGCACCAATCCTTTGTCGGGTCTTCACGCAACAACTGGTTTTTCAGCCAGCTTGTGATTTACAGTGGAATTAAGACGAACCTGTTGCTTCTTTGAGCCGTCCCATGGGCAGCTGTGGGGTAGCTGGACCTTTGTTACTATCTGATTGGATCTGCTTCATTTCCTCTTAGGAGTAGATTCTCACTTGCCTGTAGGATTATTTTTCTTTTCTTGCCCTTCCTTCACCCTCTTCCTTTGGTGAACTGCAGATCTTGGACTTTGGCTTGGCCAGACACGCCGATGCTGAAATGACGGGCTACGTGGTTACGCGCTGGTACAGAGCCCCCGAAGTCATTCTGAACTGGATGCATTACAACCAGACAGGTGAGCTGGGCTCCTTCAGCAGCGTGACTGTCCGGTGACAACCCCGGGGATCCCGCTGTCACGCCTGGCTCAGATCTCATGTCATCCTCCAGATGTTTTTCTTCTTTATCATCAGCGTTCCCTGGAGCAGAGCAAGTCCCAAAGCTGCTGCACGACTCCCAAAGCTTGTGTCTGCGGGAAATGATGAAAGCTGAGGTTTTAGCAGCATAGAAAGAACAGAGGAGGGTGGAAAAAAGGAGTGAACTTTAAATCTGTGCCTGCTGCAGACTGAAAAAGCAGATGACAGCCCCAGCAATCATTGCTTCCTAAAAAACTACTGCCTTTTAAAATTTTTTTTTTCCTTCCTTTTTCTCTCTGAACAGTGGATATCTGGTCTATTGGCTGCATCATGGCAGAAATGCTGACTGGGAAAACGTTGTTTAAAGGAAAAGATTGTATCCTTTCAAGCTGAACCTTTTCCCTGGAGGGGGTAATAATTCTTGGCGTGCGTAAAAGGGCTTTTATGAAATGAGCTACTGAGAGAAACAGGTGTTGGTCTGGTTTAGCAGGAGGTAATCACAGGACCAGTGTGGGTTTTTTGGTGAGGAAAATGAAGAATAAGACAGGAGGGGGCCAAGCCACCCTTAGAAATACCCCTCTGTGCTGGCCGCATGCGTTTGGCGTCAGCAGTCTAACCTTGCACGGCCACAGCTCCGTCCCCAAACCCCAGGGCACATGCCCTGGCAGAGCTGTGTCAGCAAAATGATCCGTTGATGAGAACGGCGTCTTGGGAGGAGAACATTTTTTTGCCAGTCTAATGAGCTTGTGCAGCTCCGTTGGGTTTGTGTCACAGCCCAGCCCGTGGGCTGGGGGATGTCCGGGACTCGCTCCCAGCTGGGTGGTCTTTAACGCAGCCTGCCAGACCTGGACCAGCTGACTCAGATCCTGAAAGTAACGGGGCATCCAGGAGAAGACTTCGTGGAGAAGCTGGAGGACAAAGCGGTAAGGAGGTTCCCTGCAGATTCGGGTCTCGTGCGGAGAGGTTAACTTGGCCGTGGCTTTGAGATGGGAGAGGTCTTGCTTCTACAGCAGCAGAGGAGAGGAGCAGCAGCGGTCTTTTCCCCTTAGCAAGGAAGATGTTGCTCTTTGCTGGTGGCACATCTGATGGATTTGGCGTTGCGTTGGGAAGGGGTGAGGTGGCTGATACCCCAGCAATCCAGCAACCTCCTCTGTTCTCTGGTTTGGCCTTTAAAGCAGGAATATTTCCATATCTCCATTGATAAAAATATGCAAACTGGTCACTGAAATGTGACGTTGGGGATGATTTGCTGTTTGCTTGCCTCTGCTCATCTGAGCTGTGAGACCCAAGAGCTCTGTTCCCCAGCCCCCTGGCACTTGTCCACGTGCAGTAGATGTCTGCCCTTTCCCTTCTCTTTCAGGCAAAGAGTTATATCAAGTCCCTTCCTAAAATCCCCAAGAAGGATCTGTCGGTGCTTTTCCCCAAAGCCAATCCTCAGGGTAAGTCATCTCCAGCATTTCTCCTGAGTTCTCACAGCTGGAAAGGAGGAAGGCTGACCGCCACAGGTGTGATTTTCTTTCTCCTCTTTCTCACAACTTCTTGCCCCTTCTTCCCTTGCAGGTTGTGCCCTGCCCCTTCCCAGGGCAAATATATATGAATCCAAAGCAAAATTATTATTTTTTTGGCATTAGAATGGCAATGTTCTGCTGTTCTTGGCCAGTTACTTGATTTTTGTAATTTTTATTTAATTTTAAAATTGCACAGCCTGTAACATACAATATTCAAGGAAGAGAGAAACTTCTGACTGTAGTATCGACAAGCCAGAAGAGAGCGGGTGCTGGATATAACGGGATATCCAGGTCGTGGGATGCAAATTATGGGATGAGGACAGTTGCACGTATCAGCTCCACTTGATATGAGAGTCGGGATGAATTTCGGCTGATATTGGCTTCCAGAGCCTGTTGCTTGTAGCCAAACAGGTGATATTATGATCAGTAGCATTTAGATAAACAGACCAGCTCGTCTTTTTTTCATTATTATTTCCCAGCCTCACATCTAAGGCATCACATGTTTTGATAAAGTGTTGAGAGCCCCCCGCGGTCCACTTCAGTAATTTTATTTTTACTTTTTTTAGAGTACATCTTGGATCGTAACTGTTTGTTCCGCAGCTGCATCTATCGATACTTCACAGGCAGCTGAAATGTGCAATTTTTAGGGTAAAAAGTGATCTCTTAGAAGGAGCTCTTTTCCCAAGTTGATTAGAGGTGAGAGTGAGCAAAACGCTTCTAAGAGCTGCGAGGAAGAAAGCATTAAGCTGTTAAAACCAAGGGGGAACAGGGCTGACAGACTAGTTGGTATCTGAGTTTCCTGCCTTCCTGTTTACCAGGGATGTATAGATTTCTATATAGATTACTCACGTTGAGACTACTTTGAGTTGCAGAGGTCAGAGTGAAAGCAAATGATTAAAACTGAAAAATATCTTTGAGTTACTGGCTCACTGTTGATATTCTTGCAGCCCCATCTGTGCAGCAAGGCTTATTCTAGACTAATTTGCTATTTTTGCACAATTTCCACCTCCACTTCTGTTACTAAGAGTTCCCTGAGGCTGCTGTTGGGCTGATTTTTGCATCCCTGCTGATGAGAGCTCCGTGCTTTCTCGGCCAGGTTGTGGAATTTCTTTCATTTTCAGGTCTGGAGCTGTAGTACTGGAAACACGAGTCCCATGGCTTGCAGGGCTCATGCCCAGGATGCGTGTTCTCCATCGCACCTTGCTCACCCGTGTTCCTCTCTTCTCCCGCAGCAGTGGACCTGCTGGACAAGATGTTGCAGCTGGATGTGGAAAAGCGCCTTACAGCCACCCAGGCGTTGGCTCACCCCTATTTCGACCAGTTCCGAGACGTCGAGGAGGAGACAGAAGCAGAACAGTCCTACGATGATTCTCTGGAACACGAAAAGCTTTCGATAGATCAGTGGAGAAGTAAGCAGCTTATTTTCCTTGAAATTCCTGCCTAGCACGGGACTTTCCTGCCTCTCTCTGCTCCCTGTGCACAGGCTGCGATGGCCTGCCGGTGCCCCGACGACAGTGCGCGTCTCCCTCCCCTTGCTCTTGCTTTTATGCATTCAGCAAAGACCCCTCCAGCTCTTCAGGCAGACTTTTTTTTGCCTCTCTGCTTTGTCTGTCTTTTCCAGCTGGTACTTGCCACATCCTCTGCCCTGAATACCTTCTCTCTGCACATATAACATCCAAACTCCCATTTCTATCCTCTCAAATCACATATTCACGGTTATTTTGTTCTGTTTTTCAAGAGCACATTTACAAGGAGATCTTGTCCTTCAGTCCCATTGCACGGAAGGACTCCAAGAAGCGAAGCGGGATGTCATTGTAGCCACCGGCGCGGCTGCGGCCAGGGTTCACTTCCCCAGGATGACCGGTCGGATTTGCTCCAGGCTGCCTTGCTGGTGGCCATCCTTTGGCCCGTGGGACTTCTCTGTGTGCACACACCAGGACGACACCATGCTGTGGGCACTGGACTTTGTTCTACTGAAGGGGTAAAGCACCCCAAATAGTTTTCAACACCAAAGATAAATATATTCGCACCGAAACTTTATGTGGGAGAATTTTACTTGGTGGTTGTTTGGTTTTTTTGGTTTTTTTTTAATATTCATCCACTTCAGAGAGCAGGAGTTTCATTGCTCCCTTCTTGTTAGTCTTTCCAAGCACAGGTTATAGTACATTAATTATGGATAAGGTAAAGAAAAAGCCTAAAATTTCCTGGGAAGTGAGTCCCAAGCAAAATAATCACAAGTAGTGAAATCCAGCATAACAAGACTTTTTCCAGCCTGACCCTGAGCGCATCCCTGTCCCTGAGCAGTCAGACAGCGTCCAGCTCAGGGAGGTTGCAGGGATGGTGTCGGTGCCAGGACACAGTGGGAATCCAGTCGATCCTGGAATCGATCTGTGTTCAGAGCAGCTCCAAACTCTTGTTATACACACAGCTCCCTGCTAGGGTGCTTCCCCGCCCCGGACAACCGCTGCCTCTTCTTTTTTTCTCTGCTTATTTCATTCCCTGGGTTTTGATCTGTGCCGTCTCCTCCTTACTGCCAGCTGCGAACACATCCTGGAAATTCAAGGACACTTTCCCACACTGGTAGACCGGGAATCCCAAGGAGCTGGGTTATCATCGAACACTCCTGCTGCCCCTTCGTTCTGCTCAGCCCGCTTTCCCCAGCGGGTCTCTCTCGCTGAGCACCTTCTCCCTGCCGATATCTCTGGGCAGGGCTGGTGTTTCCTTACACAGCCCAGCGCTGTGACCCCTTCTATTCTCATTTCTTCTGCTCTGGGGATCAGTTAAACCAGGGATCTTCTGCTTTCGTTCTTTTTTAAGTGCTGCTCGTTCCTCAATAGGAAGAGACATTTGAACTGATCGTTTGGAAAACAGTCAATTGTCAGTCCTAAGGCTCAACTTCCAGAATAAATAAGTTCATAGATTGGGGAGAAAAAAAAAAACATGAAAGTACGTTGTATGAACAATCTAGCATGAGCAGAAAGAGGAACGCAAGAATTGAACTCAGCACAGAAAATGACTTAAGCTGTTTTAGTTTCTTGGTATCAGATTATCTATCTCCTTCGGTCGGCATCATCATAAATTGCACTGAAGATAATCTCACTCAACAGAATATCTCCCAAAAACCACTCCAGGCTCGAAAACGTCCTTGTGAATAAGAGCTTCACACATTCCCTTCACAGCACCTTCGCTGAGGTTTTGCATTTCTTAGTTGTCTATGCAAATTTTAATTCATTCCCTTATTGAGTGAGTAATTCTTGATAGCTACAAGGAATTGCCTTCTCCGGATGCTCAGAGTCCCCGTGTGCATCGGGGTGGGACTGTGCAGCGCATGTCCCCTGCCCCCAGCACCCAGCCCTGCTCTCACCCAGCTTCTTGAGTAGGTTCAGAGTTTTATACAGATGAAAAACAACACCGAAATCTCTTTTTTGCTCCTCGATGTGGACAAGAAGAAATGTAGGATGATGTCGGAAAATATTTGTTCAACTTGACTGGATTGAATTGGTTTGGGAAGGTGTTGAGATAGCATCGGGAGGGGGATGGTGCATAAACAGGGGGAGGTTGTTTTCTGAACCCAGACCAACCAGTCAGTCTGGATCGTCCCTCCAGGGAAAGTTTGTTCCATCTTTTGGTTCTAGAATATGCTAAATAGTTCATTCACATGGAAAAGTATGTTTTCATCTTTAAAGGACTGGGATGTACTGGAGGTATACTGATACCATCTGAAGCCTGGTGGGTTTTGATGCCAGGTTGATGGGTTGGTGTCACCACTCATGTCCGTGGGCATTTGCTAAAAATGGGATTACCATCGGAACAGGAGAGATGAAAAATAATGACAAGAACAAAATAAGCAAATGGGATGTGAAAGCGACTGTGGTATTGTTACAGCTCTGTCTGCAGGTTCGTACCCCGGTGAGTTGGGGTCCCATAGAAGCATCTAAATATTGGTGCTTAGAGTAAACCCCCTGTGGTTCAGCCCCAGGGCGGGACACCACAGGACAGCATGTGGAGGAGGAGGGTCAGGGAGTTTCAAAGTCTGACACTTGTGTTATGTAAATTCCTGGCTCTCTTTCTAATTCATCTTGATGATCTTGGAGACAATACCTGGTGTTAGTGCTTTTGAAATACATCCCTTAAGTGCTGGAGTGGCTTCTTCTAAAGCAACATAACTGCTAAGGCTTGACCACTGGTATCTGAGGTGACCTCCAGGAGCTCAAACAGGATTTTTTTTTGAGAATTTTTCCCTTTCTCCTCTATGCTTCGAAATTCTCATTGTCCATACGCAAACAGTTAATTGCCAGAGTTTCCTAAGTCCCATGGGGTCTTTGGGGGCTATTTATCCCCTCTCTGCAGTGCTACAGAATAGATTTTTTTTTTTTCCCCTCTGACAGGTCTTTATTTAATCGTGCTCAAAATACGAATGAGTGTGCTTAACTCCCACAAAAAAATCTTTAAATATGTATTGGGACGCCCCCCCAACCTGTCACATATTCCCTTTAACACCAACTTGGTTAATAATCACAGTCCTGGAAATGCTAATTGCTAACCCAAAATTTATAGAGGTACTTAGAAAAAAAGACATGATTTTCTGCTGGTTATATGCTGAGCAGGATACAAGTGTACAGCCATCTCTAAAGAGTAATTCTCTCATCAGGCATCTACCCACGGCTTTGCTGATGGATGGAAATTGTTAGTTTTCTTGAATGGACTCTAATAAACCTCGGGATAGGTTCCATGTCCCGTGTTACAAGCAGGTGCTCCATTGCTGAAGAGCTGTCCAGCTCTTTAAGATTTCTTGCCAATGTATTCTGCCTGCAGTTGCCAGCAAAAACTAGAAATATCTCCAAATTACTTCAGTAAATATCTTCCTTGTTGGCATCTTCTTCCCTGTTATGGTCGGTTGGGCTCAGCTGGTCACTCCAAAGTCCATCCCAAGGGACAGGTGCCAGGAGACAAGTGTCTTTTCTGGGCGAGAGCTCAGAGCACACAGTCCCCAGGGCTGCAGAGAGGCATGTTTTGAGAAGGGATGCGAACTCGGTATTTCTCAACTCCCCCCCTTCTGCAGATGTTGAGTCATTCTGGTTTAGTTTAGGCAGGAGATACACTTTCAGTACTCTCCAGTTTTCTTCTTTGCCTTAAGTTTTGCTAGTTAGACCTCCGATGAGGGAAAACCTCCACATTAGCAGGATTTCCTGAGCTCTCATGTCCACGGGGATCTGGACGAGGTGATGTCGCATTTCCTGGCTGTCTCTGGCACAGCTCGTGCCGCTCTAGATAACCCTCCAGCGACTGGAGCATTTCGATAGGGCGGTGTTGATGTTATCCTGCTGTCACTGCACAGATGCTCCACGCTGATGAGATGCGGTTTCTCTTGGCTCGTATCTTTCCAGGCCATGTACAAGCCCTTTGCTTCACTCCGCTCTTAGGTCAGGACCGTGAGCACAGACCGTTGTGATGTTCCCTCAATTCTCCTGAATTGAAATTCAACATTTTTATTACAAAGTTCTGCAAAAAGTGGAGCTGGAGGACCTGCAGAGGTGTCCTGCTGACTGTCTTGAAGAACTCCAGCTTGATGAGAGTAAGGGACCATCTTCTAAGTGAGACAACCCGCGTTTTCCTTGGACGGTGGGGAGAAGTTCCAGCTGCATCGGTTGAACAGGAGGTGAAATATCGTCCTTTTGAACCTGGCGTCTGACTTGGCCACCGTGTCCACGGGGTAATTTTTAACAGAGGTCAGAGGGGAGCTCTCTGCGGCTGCCATAAAGGTCTCAGAGAGCTGCAGGTGTTTAAAGCTGCCTGGTCCTGGTACAATGAGGCTGGGTGGTGAGCAGCGGAGGGTCATCGTCCCGGTGAGTGTGTGCGAATGCACAGGGAGATGTCTCAGGACGGTGGGTGAGGCAGGCTGGCCTCCTGGCTGTACGTAGCTGTGGATGCAGGGAGGCAGAGAAGAGTCTTAAAAGCTCTGTCCTAGTGAGAAAATTGGAGTAAATCCATGGAGGCTTTTGGAGTATAGAGCTTTATTTCGGAAAGTCGTCTGGTAAGGTGAAAAACCCATGCTGACAAAACACATAGACCACTTTAAATGGGAATTCAAGGTGTGATTTCTTAATGATCAGAAGGGGAGAGGCAGACCTGGAGAGGACTGGAGTTTGGCTGGCTGTAATGATGGCTGAGGGAGAAAACATCCTCATGATAAATAATGCTCTGAGAAATCTACTGGCAGCTGAGATGGAGCCTCCATAGCTCTAGAGAATAACTGGAGCTGCCCTTGGGGAATTGTGTCTGACCAGAGGACAGGCACAGAGGAGGCACTGGGGACTTCAGATACCAGCAGGTGTGAGAAGAACAGGCGTGAACACAACAAAGTGAGAACAAATATTAGTCTCAATAGCCCGTAAAGGCTCTTCAGCATCAGTCTTTCTGCTTTAATATCCTTCTAGAAAACACTTTCGATTCCAGGGACTGGGTGTCGCAGTAGGTTTTCTCTTTTGTGAACTTACACGGAATGCTCTGCAGAGGTGAGAGCAATGGCAAGAGCTGGCTCCATGCCTTGGGAGTCAAGTCATTCACCCACCGGCCCCGTACAGCGACCCTCCAGCCTCCGAGAGCCAAGCGCTGTTCCTTCTGCAATTCCCAAGATGCTGATGCACACGGGGAGCTGGTGCTCTGCAAGCCCCGGGACTGCGAAGGTGTGCGCGTATTTTGTTTTTCACGGTATGTACCAGCCAGGAGCTCAAAATAGAGAGCAGGAAACATAGCAGGTTGGGAGTGGAAAGGCAGCGTCTGTCTGTAAAGACCAACCATCCTGCTGTTTGTACGGCATCTGAGGACACGTTCCAGTGAAGAGGAATGAGCTACTTGAAGGAGGAAAAAAAAAATATCATAATCACATCTCATGAAAGGAGTTTGCAAAACACCTACTTGACTGAGCCAGTGACTCAGGCCACGCTTTAAAATCCTTCAAAATCAGCACAAGACACAGAGGGGGTTGTGTGACCCCAACAGACACGAGTCAAAGAAGAAGTGATCTTATGCCGAGGTGCATGAGTGCCTGTTGGATGGCCCACGCCGACACATCATTGATGTACATTCCTTTCCTTACATTTTTTTTCCCCCTCGTGTAGTTTACATACTTAAAAATACAAAACTGAGTGATAAAAATCACTTGGCCATTAAGTGAATATCCCAAAATCCATAAATGAGGCCAGACAGAAATATGTTTGCTGTTTACATGAAGGATGTATGATTAAAATTTATATGGATAAATTTTTTGTGCCTACATACAGCTGTTCACCTTGAAATACTATTTACTTGTTATTCCTGCATTTTTTTCTGAGTTTATGATGTAAGCATTTTTTTTATTATTTGGAAAGTGAAGGCTTCATGGTGAACAATGTTTCTGTGTACGTTCTGACAGCTCATTAGGTTTGTGAAGTTGCAACTTTATGGGACATATTTATGAGGTACTTCAGATGTAAGTGGGAAAGGAAAAAGCACATGAAGCAATGCTTTTTAATTTTTTTTTTTCTTAAGAGACACTACAAAATTATCAGGATTTTTTAACAGACACAATACTCACCACATTTTGGACACAACCTTGAAACCTTTGAAAATATCTACAGCCTCTTAGAAAACCCTACGCTTATTTTATCCTCTAGGAAAAAGAAAGAGAAGCTGTTTTGCTGTTTAACCTTTTCACATCCTAGGCAGCAGACTAAACAAATAATTCCCAGGTTTTAACTATGTGATAACGGGAGAGAAGAAAAACAGAGGAAATGATAAATACAGCTGAGAACTCTAGTGAGCTGCTGTAGGAAGGATGGTGATACCTTCTCCTCACATCTACGTGTCCCTCTCTTGCCCAAGCAGCCCGGGAAAGCATTCCTCCTCCTCTGCAGTTTCCCCTCTGAAGGGTCAGCGGCGTGTTGGCTGGCGATGTGATTCCGGCTCTTTTCCTAACTAAGAGAAACAAGACAAGAAAGAGAAAGATTGAATGAAGAGCAAAATAGCCAGGACTAATTCATTTTTCCCCCAAACAGATGAACCCTCGCTGCACTAATTGCAGTTCCGTTCAAGGCCGTCAGCGTTACGACACCGTGAGAATGTCAGAATTTCGAGGCGAAGGAGGCAGATGGGCTGTTTTGACCAATTTCTCTCTACGAGGCTGTTTTCTGAGCACATGGGTTTACGCAGCTTTTAATGCAACATTCAAAGTGCTGCTTGACAACTGCTTCAGTCAGCACTGTGTCTGATTGAGAACTCCTTTTTGGTTGGGTTGTGCTCTGTTAAATAATACTGAGAGGTTGGCATGTCTCTTCAACCCTCACTGATTTTCCGTTCAATGAGGGAGTTAACATATTTTAGCCAGGCTGTGTTGGAAAAATTCAAATCTTTCTGCCACCAAGCATAATTTCAGATCTGACTTCAGAACATTTCACCTGAAAAAAGGGTTTTAAAACTGTGATTTGCATCTCGAGATTAAAAAAAGAACACTGAGGAGCTAGTGCTGCGTGCTTGCTTGTGTCCCCTTTCTGAAGTCCCCCCCCAAACCAGGGGCTGGGACAGCGCAGCTGAGCACTCGCAAACCCAGCTGAAATAAACTGCAGCTGAGGCTAATCGCTTTGAGATATCAGGCTTTTAACCTCTAGTGTGCATGGGTCCTGTTTAGTAATTGCAATAATTTCAATAATTCTGAAAAAAACGGCCCCAGAACAACCACCTGAAGGGAGGACACAAACATTACTCATTTTTGAGGCTTAATGAATTGACAAACAAAAAAAGTCAGTTCTCAATTCCAAATGAGAATTTTCTCCCCCTTTGAAGTATGTGTTGTAGACTTGAATAAATACGAAGAAAATTATAACCCAGTTGAAGGTGCCCAGCTCTGTCTGAGCCGTCTTGGCTGCTGCTTTCCTTTGAAGCGATATCGCTGGTTTTGAACTTGGACCCTTTAAAAACCTGGAGAGCGAAGAAACCGACTGAAGTTGTGCCTCTGGGATTTGAGATAAGTTTAGAATGTTGTTTCAAATAACACATTAGTTCCACAGCTCTTTTAAAATGAAACGATGGATAACGTGTTTTGATGTTCTAACACGCGGCCCCCAATCTTGGAGATGTCTGTACATCGCTTTGTGTGCAGGAGTCATCCTGCAGAAGGTAACAGGGCCACTCACGTGCTGGACATTAAGCATGTACGCAAATCTTTGCGAGGCTGGAAACTAATGTGATTATAATAAGCCAATTCCAGTGCAAATCTAAGAGGACAGAGTTTCAAAACTGAGGTCAAAAGGAGAAAGCTTGCAAAAGTTTGTCATATTAAAAAACAAAACAACAAAAAAAAACAACAAAACCAAACCAAAAAACCAAACCAAAACCATGAGACTAGGAAAAAAATGTAACTAAAACACACTGTTAAAATTAAGTTTTTACATAAAGAAGGAAAATGAGATAGTGAAGTTGCTCATTAGTTATTGAAATAATTTTATTTACTGTTTAACTGACTTTCCAACACTCAACTCAGAAGCAGAAACACCTATAATTTTATTTTATCTTTCTTGGATAGGACTGTGCTGTTGCATAGCTGTTCTTTTGAGGTTAGGCGAGATCCTGTGTAAATCAGTGAGAGTAGGGGGACTTTATTTCTAAATCTTTGTTGTTGTTTTTCATGTAGAACAAAAATAGAATATATTATTATTTATTTTTGAGTTCTTTAAAAAGTATACACAGGGAGAACTCAGAGGCTGACATGTAAGACCGTTCATCATGAAATAAAACATTTTCCCATGCTGTTAAGGCTTTAATGAGCTCTGGTCCCGAGCACTTTCCAAAACAGACTGGTCATACTCTTCAGTTAACATACATTAAAAGACAAAAGAACTATAGTTGGACTGTAAATGAGGGAAGATAACATTAATTTTTTCCTTTGAAAACAATTCGGTTAGTTCTATAAATTCAGCTGGTGATATTATGCAATACTCTGCACGATCGTGAGTGGGAGGTGGAGCGTATGTATGCCCAAGTATGTGGTATGCTCTATAAAAAATAAGTGTAGGAGCCTCTGCAGTTCCTATCTCACCGCTGATCTCAGTTGCAAACATAACTTCTTCCTTGCTCGTTCCTCTCCGTCCCTCTCTTGCTATCCTTCCACCCCGGCACACCTCCGGACGTTTGGAGGCCACCTGGACCTGAAGAATAAGACTAGAAAATAAATACAGACCCTCATTATTGCCATGGCTTGTTTGACGACTTCTTTGGGCTAACAGAGGCAGAGACAAGGCTACCAGCTCCCTGGGGGTGCAGCCAGGCCACGCTCCCACACCTGCAGATGCTCCCAAGCAGGCTCCTGAGCATTTTGGGGCCCCCCTGCCTCCTGTAAAAAATCAGCTGGAGGACGAAGGCACCCCAAAAAGCCCAGACTGGCCTGGGGCGCTCCCGGGGGCAAGGCACCGTCCTGGGAAGGGACCCCCACGGCTGTACCCGAGCCCCCAGCCC
>NW_010117151.1:0-5517 GCF_000699245.1 Pterocles gutturalis
CACCTGGGCAGCTTTGGGGTGGGGGCTGCTTGCTGGCAACACTCTGGGCTGCTGAAAGGTGAGGGAGCAGTAAGGTCCTGGGGCTGGAAAGTAAAGCTACTGCCTGTCCTAAGCAGCCTGACACAGAATGCCAGTGATGGCAAGAATGCCCTTGCCCCCACCCCAATCCCCCCACTCATGCTGAAGACCCCTTGGGCAGACCAGGGCCATGCACGTTCATTGACAGGAGCTCACAGACCTCTGAGCTGGGCAGCAGAGCAGAGCTTGACAAAACCACCCCTGCGTGCTCTCTTTGGGAGCGTTTCCAGCACAGCCGCACGGGCCAGGAGCCAGCTCTCCCAACACAGCTCCTGACGCAGCCGCAGGAACAGGATGTGTTTCACTCCATGTGCACGAGCCTCCTTGTGGGGTCACTGCACCCCAGAGTCACACCACACTCCCTCATCCAGGCTGTGTCAGTACCCAGTGGGGTGAATCACTGCAGACACCCCCATGCTGACTCCAGGGCCAGTGTGCAGAGCCCACAGGGGCCAGATGTTCAGACATGGTCCTGCAGCACCCAGCCACGCTGCTCAGCCCTGACAGTCCCCAGCTGATGCAGCCAGAGCCAGCAGGAGCCAGGCTATCTCTCTGGGTTACTCTGGCACCCGCGGCTCCGTGGATAACAGACCATGAAGTGCAGCTGCAGTGGCAGGAGAAGCTCCTTTGTGTAAGTGCACTGGCGTGTTTGTGTAGATGGGTGTGTTTGCGGGTGGGGAAGGGGTAACGCTGCTTTAACCCCCACAGCAGACACCTGCAAGTATCCTGGTCCTGGGTGTGCTTTAGAAACTGACACCATTGTCGCTTTCCAGAGCTGGAGTGTGCCTGTAGGTCGCAGTAAATGGATTCCCAAATGTAAGTCGATAGTGGCAGATCCTACCAGCCACTGCCACCCACCTCTTCTTCCTTGCAGACTTGTCCCTCTCAAAGTCACGATTTTGAAAGGTGGGCTCCATCCCTCCTGCCTGCTGCTGTCCCTGCAGGCTGGGGTCCCCCAAGCCTGGCACAGGAATGAGCAAGAGAGATGCCAAGGCAGCATCTGCCAGCATGTCCTGTCCCCTTGGCAGGCAAGCAGCGCGGGGACCACCAAGGCCCTGCTCATGCACTGAACAGGGCTAGCCCTGGCACAGGCAGGCTCTGCCGCCTCTCGCAGCAGCCAAGGGTTCGTGCTGCCTCACTGTCCCAAAAGGACCGACTAGCTCACATCAGAGCATCTCCCCTGTCCACCAGGAGCCATCTTTGTGCCTTGGCCTGACCAGAGCATGGACCAGAAGGTCCCCGTTCCTAAATACTAAAGCAATGCACCTGAGCCAGCAAGGCCTGGTATCTCAGACATGGGTTTTAGGAGGATCACCTTCCTCCTTTTGCTCTCCAGATTTTGCCCTGTCTGTGCAGACACTGCAGGATAGTCAGGGCAGGACCTGTGAGGTTCCTACCCAGTACTCAGTACTGGGGAAGAAAGGGTTGATCCCAGCCAGGGGCCGTGCACACCTGCAGCGAGGGGCCCTGGGGACTGTCCCCTAACACTGCCACCTTCCCCTCATAGACACAGAGCCGTGCCAAGTGGATCTTTGCAGGGGATTCAGGCTCCCTGGCTGCAGTGGGACAGCAGAGCCTTGCAGACCCCCTGGCAGTGAAGACCAAGAGCAGCTTTGTTCCCTTCCCTTTATCTCCCAGACAATGACACGATTCAGTAGGTGTTAAATGTTTTAATGGATTCAGGATAGCTTCTGTTGCCCACCTGCCCCAAAGCTATTTCACCCCTCCCTAGGAGCCAGGACTGACAGCCAGGAAGAAAAGGTCTGTTGTGTGTTGCATTAACTGCCTGATGACTGAGCACTCCTGATAACTGGCACAAGGAGGAGGGGAGCCCCATTACTTCACCAAGCTCACACTCAGCCATCCTCACGCTGGTTGTATACCTGCTGGCAGCCTGTCCTGGCCACCAACCCCAGGGGACAGGGCTTCTCTTCTCTCCTGGGAGCTAGGTTGTGGGTCTGGCTCTACTACAGTCCCATGGTTCATTGCCTTCACCCTCGGCAGTGGGTAGCGACAAAGCCTCTTGCTAAGGGACAAGCCCTCCATCTCTGCCCACCCTTCACCTCACCGCTGCCCACAAGACCTGAGTGTGGGGAGGAGCAGCAGGGGAGCACTGAAGACCCCAGGTGAGTGCATTGCTCAGCAGAACTCACCCTGAGCAGTGCCTGGGGTGTTGCTGTCTCCCATCCCTTTGCAAAAGGGACAGTGGTGTGGCTTGGTCCCACACACAAGTGTCTTCCAAAACCAGAGCCAAGGGCTGTTCCCAGCTTGAGAAGAGGAGGGAGGAATTTCCCCAACCCAGGAAAGAGGCTGTCCCTGGTGCATTTGAGGATAACAGAAGAAAAGTGTGTGACAGCTGCTAATGGCTTTGCTTAGTGCACCGTGAGTGGTGCTGGTTGACAGGCACCAGGGAAGACCCAGAATAGAAGTGACACACCACCCTCTCACCTTCCCTGTGAAGAGCCAAGGGAAGAAAGATTTGTCTCTCAGAGGTGTAGGTAGCTCTCAGACCTCTTGTTCCCTGACTCGCCCGTTGCTGAAGGCACTGTCTCAGCGCTCTCTCCTGCCAGACAAACACTAACCAGAGTAGTGACTTTAGCTCTGATAGTGCTTCAACGGGCAGGTGCAGTGCCAGTCCCACTAACCTGCAGGTCCACAGCACAGAAGAGCATGGAGGATGTGAACTTCAATGAAAAAAAAAAAAAATTCCCTGCACCTGTATTTGCACTCAGACTCCATCCATTCGCTCTTGGGTGTTACACCAGACTAACACACAGCGCTTGCCGTGTTGACCCATCTGTCCCACAAGGCAGAGGAGTTAATTGTGATACAGTCCAGAGAGCACTAGATCATGCAGCAGATCTGAGGACGGACAAACTCACCCACCACTCTCTGCTGCTCCAGGCTGCCCTTGGGCTCCTGCAGGCAGCTGGATTCAACCAGGTTTAGGAAGATGGAGAGGTTCCTGCCCCTGTCTGTGTAACCCATCAGGGAAGTCTGTCACAGGACTACTGAGCATCTGTAGTGGGTAAATCCCAGCAAGTAGCCTGGACCAGGCAGAGTCACCCCAGCTGGACTGAACATCCAGGCTCTGCTGCTGCCTTGAGCTGGAGAGGAAGGAGCTGCTACCCCACCGCCTGCTCAGCACCAGCCGAGGCCCAGCGGAAGATAAGCTACTGTGACGGGGGAGATCTGGCACCCAGCGTGCTGGGAGAGCGGCTGCACTCCTCATGAAGGCCCCAGGCGCCCAGGCTGAGCTCAGGAGCTGGCAGCGCCTTTGCTCTGACAACAGGAACAGCTCAGCCCTGGGGCTCAGTAACAGTTAGGCACGCAGGGCTCCTGCACAGAGCAGAGTGCTGGTGTGGTGCTGGGAGAGCTGCAGTGCTCCAGGGCACGGCAGGCTCCTGTCCTCTGCAGAGCAGGGTGAAAGCCTTCTGCAGCTCCTCGTGCATGGTCTTCTCTTGGGCTGCAAGAGGAGAAGGTGCCGCTCCAGTCTTGGCTGGCCCTGGCACTGGGAACACAGGGCAGGAGGGTTTGGAGGGGGAGACCAGCTGCATCCACACCAGAGCAGGGTGTCCCCACATAGCAGAGCCCATAGCAGGGCTGCAGAAGAGGGGAGATGCTGCAAAGCCAACCGTGCTACCTGGCACAGATGGCCTGCAGCCTCTGCCAGGGAGCAGGCAGCCAGTGCCCAGCTCCAGCCTCAGCTCCGTGCTGGCACCTGGGATTTGTCACAACTAACACTGCCACCTCCCGGCTGTGATAAATCCCGCTCCTTCACAGTGACACCCTCCCGGAGCCTGCCAGACGCCTATGCCAGGCCAAGGCTCAAAGCATCCCCTTCCCCGAGTGACAGCCTTGCAGTCTGAAAAGGTGAGAGCTCCTCTGGCGTGCTCCCAAACCCAGATGCATCGATTACACATTATCACACACCCATGCCTGTGTGCCCAAAGGCCAAGCTGCTTTTATTAGGCTGCCGAGTGTGCTAGATAGTGCTGCAGCCGCTCTCTCAGGCTGAGTCGCTGTACATGGGACCTGCAGCAGGCACTGGAGCAAGGAGGATTCAGTACCTGCATCCTGCTGATGTTGTCAGGGGCTCAGCACCTCACCGCCCAGCTGTCAGTCCTTCCTCAGCTACATTTCAAAGCAGATTCCACTCCTCTCCCAGTTGGTACAGACTGGGGGCAGTGGGAAGAGTCACAGAGGTGTCCATGTGCTCCCTGTAGCACAGGGAGGTTTTTCTCCAATTATGTGGCCAGCCACAGAGAGGAGAGATCTCATGAACTCTGCTGGGGAGTTTCCAGAGGATTCAAATTGGAGCTGAGGACATAATCAGGACATACCTCCTCAGAGGTAGCCAGCATGCTGAGCTCAGGTCATGGTGTGGGAGGATCAGAGTTGCTCTGGAGATCACAGGGGCGGGATGAAGAGTGGAGACAGCTGATGTGCTTGAAGAGCTCAAGCAGCACAGTGCCCAGCAGCTATGTTCTTGAGGGTGGGGGTGCTGAATGGGTGATTCTGAAGAAGAAGAGATTGGTTTTGGGATGGGGAGAGTACAGCCTGCTGCCACCTCCCACCAGGCAATCATCCCTCCCCGAAGCATCACAGGGAACACCCGCTGTCTCTCTAGACGAGACTCCTGCAGCTCTGGAGATGACATCTCCATTCAACAACGCTCTCCCATCCTCCCTCAATCCCATCTCCCCGCACTTCTCCCCAAGCTGGGGCAAATCCTCATGCTTTGCCCTCAGCCCCAAACTTGCGTCCCCACTGGTAGCCATTCCCTCAACCTAACTAGATCCCACACTATCTTGGACTATAAAAGCTTTGCCCCCTTTCTGCTGTCAGAAGCTGTGCTGCCTGCTCCTTGACCCCTTTTCCCAAGAGACCCTCCTTGTGCTGGGCTCTCCAGTGCCTCAGGCCAACCCCTCTGCCAGCCCTGCACTCACAGGGCCCTGCCCCACAGCTGCACGGTGATCTTGGGTCCACAGAAAGGCTGCAGCGTTAGGACCTCTGCTCTGTGGCTCAGGACAAGCCACGAAGGGGCAGAGGCTTTGGGAGTGGATTCCCCCTTTTGCGCAGGCAGCCTTGGCATTGAGAGGCAGTGATCCAGCTAATCCACACAGTCTAGAAAATGGGCTGTGCTTCAAACCTGACATATTAAGGACAGGTCCTGACCCCACCACAGCACAGATACACTCTGTTACCTTCGGGAAGAGCTGGGGGGTAGAGCAATGACCCTGGGCCGGGCTGTCAGCACCACCTCCCCACGGCTGGCTTCGATCAGGATATTCTGCAGTGTGTTTTCCAGCACCAGCTCCACCAGGTTCCCAACGGCTGGCTGCCTGGAGGGGGCAAAAGTACAGGCAGAGGACACTTATCAGAAAGCAGATAAGGCAGGCAGGCAGCTTATAGAATCATAGAACCATAGAATGGCTA
>NW_010117152.1:0-13903 GCF_000699245.1 Pterocles gutturalis
AAAATATAAAAATAAAAATAGAAATAAAAATCAGGAGGCAGATGCATGATGTGGGGCAGTGATGTTCACTGATGTGTCACGGGGAAGTTCACCCACATGTACTAACAGCTGATAAATGTGAATTCACATCTGTGAAATGCATTTAAGCATCGTCCCACTTAAAATCCATTGCCAGAGTATTCACAGGTTAACTTGCTGGTGATGATTACCCAAGCACTCGTGTTCCCTATCATGTTGCATTGGTAGACTGAATTTTTTTCAGAAAACAATCCTGAAAACAACGCTGAACAAAGAGCTCAAGATTCAATATACACAAATCAAAAACAAATTCTTGATGGAAATGAGTTGCCCGGGGATGCAACAGAAAACTTCAGACCAAATTTCAGTGGTTTGGGGCTAGCTGAAAGTTTTAGGGGTCTATAATGGCTAGTCAGTTTTAAGAAAATTAGAGTTCAGTGGGACTTTATGTTTTTCCATTTTTAACAGCTGAGCATTGCAGTCAAGAATCCTTTTTTGGAGATCTGACAAAGATATATAGATAAATATATACCTAAGTAATTTGCTTAAATAAAATTCAATATGCAAAATTTGTATTTATCAGCCTCTTACTGGCAATTTCACTCAGCTTCATTGCTGAATCAGTCTCCTGGTTATTTAATTTCTGGTAATTGCATACAAAAATAAAAGCTCATTGGAAGTCATACACTACATCTGTCTATTTTTGTCACTCTAATTTACACAGGGCTAAGTTCTCGATTTAGTTTGGAGTTACTGTGCCTATCTGTGCATCTAGAAGATGATATATTTCATCTGGAACCGTTTACAGAGAAATGTCCTCAACCCATACATAGTACATTAAAACAACATATAAAAGAGGAATGTATATTGTAATATTGTTACTTTAAATCTGGAGTTATATTAAATCAGATTGTCATCTGATTCCTTTGGGGTAGGTAAATTGTAACATGGAGTTTCTCAAAGATGAAAACCTCTTGGCCCAAGAAAGCTAGTATTAAAATAGGCAGTTCCACATGTTTGTAATTTGTGGAGAAAGTGCAGACAGTGACAGAATAGTGTCTGAACTATTTCCCACTCTTTTTTAAATTTGTGTATAGCAAATTGATACACTTCAAGGTAGCAGCTGTTTAATGCTAATGCCAAATTATAAATTAGCCTGGTAAAATTCAAATATATGTTACACATTTTATATTACTGAACCACATTTAGGATCACAGATTCATTTTAACCTCATTTATGCTACCCAATGTAATTATAGATTTAATCTTTGTGATAAACTAAACTTGAAGCAAGTTTTGCAAATTAGGGATAGCTTACAACATTCCGAGAATATGTCTCCACATATCCAAACTGAACCTTCAATGCAGGTGCGTGCCAACATAAAAATTTTACAACAAATGCTAGGCTATGAAAAATTTTAGAAATAAGGGGATGCAACTTGATGCCTGCCCTATCACCTGTAAATTATAATTATTCTTAAAACAAATTACTATATCCTCCTATTGTAAAAATGAAAGCAGAAACACGATATGTTGGAAGAAGTCTAGTACTGGGATGCCTGCTTTGTATCTTAGTAAAACTGATGGCACATTCATTAACACCACTCACATCATATTTGAAGTTTGTCTTTCATCAATACATAAACCAGACTTGATTCTATAAGGTCTCTCAAAAGAAGTATGCTTTCTGACATTGTATCTGACAGAAATTCAAGGTGCAGTCAGATCCTCACTGTTCTGAAAGCAACACATTACAGAAGCTTTTACAGAATCAACAACTTTGCAGGAAAGAAAAAAAAAAAAAGATCAAAACCTGTGGAAATTTCTAAACATACTATAGTTGTATCTCTTCCTTGTAGGTTGTTGCTAGCAGTAAAAAAATAAAGTTCAATGAATGTTTACAACTCAAGACTGCATTTGCTTCTTGAAGCTAGCAGAGAACAGGTCTAGATGCTTAGAATCATCACAGTTTTCAATGTAGCCTCATTCTTTCGTAAAGAAAAGCACGTTACTTGATCAAACCACCTCTTTTCTCCAACCTTCCCTTCCCATAACAAAAATACATGAACATGTTAGACGTTTAAGTGTTTAATTATATCAACCTTATCTGATGTCCTTTAAAAATCTTCTGTAGTGCACCAGAAAAATACTTATTAGTGCTTTAATCAGGGAGTGATCTTGATGAAGTAACCCCCACAGGTACGATGAGGCTTGTTAAAACAACAAATATAACAAGTCCTGCCTTCACTAAACCAACTATAATGAAATCTGTACCTATCTTCAAAACATGCATTTGGCTAAGTTGAAAGCTGGAAAAGTAAAAGTACTCATGCAACGTTTTCTTTCTAACTGCTCTGTTTACGTAACAAAATGTGGTGGGTTAGCCCTGTCATTAACCCACGACACAATGCAGGATCAAGAACCTTCAGCTAACTTTGTCTCCAATATTGTACAAACTAACAAGTAAACCTAACTTGTCACCCCTTACTAAAATGGCTGGGAGAAGAGAGACCTAAAATATCAACTACAGGGGCAGGGAAGTAATAATTTAAGTAAAGATGCAACCAGAACACGGATTGCACATTATAAAAGAAACAAATGCAGCTTCATCAATAAAACTGGGTTGTCATTCAAAGAGAAATGCAACTTCCTTGCTCTGTATCCCCTTTGTACAGATTCACTCTAGTGTCAGGCCCATGTTCCTACCTGAAAGACAAAGAGAGAAAAGTAGAGTAGGAAAATATGGGCTTTGTAATATATTGACACTTGGAACAGAAAACTGAGCCACATTACTGAAGGAAGAGTGTGATCACAGAGTGGATATGAGGGTTACAATGCATTAAGTGCTTTTTCATACTTTAATGAGAGTGGATTTTTTTTCTTTTAGGTAAGTAGTTTGCACACTGTTGTCCATAAAATAATAGTAAGTGGTCTAGAGCCAACGTGTGGGACTAACACTGTGTTTACAATACTGCTTCCCTCCCAAAACCAGAAGATGTTGGGGGGGCGAGGGGGGACAAAACACACAAGAGTTACACTGTTTCACTGAGCAAATGTGTAAACCAGACACCAGATATCTTTTTTTTTCCCCTAATTGGAAACTAATTGGATTTTCTGAAAGTCTGGTTCTTTGCAAGCCTGTTACATACCCTGCATTATGGAGAAGAATTTCTGCGACCCATCCCTGAATGTGAAAGAACATGTTCATTTGCTACCCTAATCCCATTGAATATTCAGCACCAACACCATTAAGAAGCATTCATTTCCCAGGCTGCTATAAACCCTAAGGCTGAAGCAGTTTCCTGTAGCCTACCAAAAAATAATCCTTATGCTCCATTCCCTGAAGATGCTCCCAGGTTTCGTCTTACCTAGACAGGCTGTGCATGGGAACAGAATAGGCTCTGGCTGTAGCCCAACTGCCTGAGGCAGCAGACTCCTGCGGGTGGCAAACCAAACTATTCCACTTACGCCTACGTCTTGGAAAGCCAGGCTGGCTGCTGCAGCAGCTGTGCTAGAGGTCGGGATGAGCGGGGCAGTGTCTGTGCTGGTAGAAAGGAACCCTCTCAGCAGAAGGAAATGCCACACTTGGATTGCCCCAGAAAAGAGGACCTGACCTCTCCCCAAGTCTAGCCCTGGCCCATCTGCACCAAGGTAGTACAATTTAACCCTACTTATTCTGTTGAGAAGTTGGTTTGCCCTTTAGGTCACTACAAATGAAGTGCAAGTGATAAGGACAGCCTGATCTTCTACAGTTTCTTTCTTTTCTTCTTTCTTTCTTTGTTTTGTTAAAGTTTAGAGATGAAAGAAAATTCAAAGAAAGACATTCAGCAAGTTTAAGTGACATCCTCAAAGTAGAGATTCCATTTGAAAACATCTAAGACATATAAAGACAGTAAAGTAGTTCTTCAATAAATACTTTTGAGACAAACGTAAACTGGGGTACTGATCCTGTGAAAGCTATTTTTATTTGGAGTTATTGAAACAGCGGCTTTCTTCATGAGATAAAAAGCTCCAGACAAGTATCTCAAAGTAATTTCTTATCTCTGCTCCTAAGTACTGTGTTTATTTGCTACATGTGATGTCAGATGAACCTATCAAGATGCATTTAGCACAGGTAGATACTCTGATAGCTCTTGACCGGTTTTGGATTGTCCATAGTAACAACATTTTAAGACCTCTTTTTCTATAATCTGACCAAAATACTATGAATTCAAGAGAAACTTGTCCAGGAAATTCAGTGAGTTTTTGATGAGGCCCCCAAGTAATTTTGCTGTGCCATTATATCCAAAAATCACACAGGATCTGCTCTTACAAGAGTATCAGACAATTCAGAAAGCTGTTTGTAAGTATGAATTCAAGAGCACGATAACCGCCTTTTATTTAGGATTAAGTAGTTGCCCATTTTCTTGTCATTCTCTACTTTATACTCTGAGCTATACTCAGGACAATGGCACTTTCCACTGTCTAGGTAAATAAGTTATTAACTTCATTACACAAACTAGAAAAATTATAACAATCTACAAATTCACAGAAACTAAGAAACAAATGAAGACTGACAAAGTTATAGCATATAAAAATACACAGAACTATTACATTATACCTATGTCAAGTTTATTCTCTAGTTCTGGCCTTTCAAGAAAATAACAGTAACTAGTTCACTAATATGAAATACTGGACAAAAGGTCATATTTAATTATTCTCTGAAATCTTGCATGTATTATTTAATTTATAGGCAAAATAAAGCATAAAATTATTCCAAAATTAAAAAAAAAAAGCTAACTGGGAAATTATATTGAAGCTTACTCTGAAGAACAAAATATGAAATTGTACTTATCTATTTTGAATAATTAAGCACTGTTCATAAAATCTCAGCATCATCTGGGTGACATAAAAACTTTCTGATTAATTAAATTAAAATGACTCTAACATTAAGTGACATATGGGTATATCATAATCTGCATTTTTATCAGTTGCAGTGTGATGGAAAGGTTAACAGTAGGATTAATTCCAGACAGTACATCTGGACAATATATTTGAATCTTTAGCTTTAGGTTTAGAACTTGCACAGCTTTCATATGGCTCATTAGATGCACTCACAATTAAGTGCTCATTTAGAAAACTGTATCACAGTTCACAGATAAGGGTTTTCAACATTAAATGATTAGAAATAATTCATGTCACTCCACATAGCAACCAACTGATATTTAGATAATCTAAAAATCAAGTGGAGAACACCAAGTGTATCAAGGAAGCAATCCATGAAGAATAATTCCTGTAGAATGTAGGTGTATATGTAGGTAAACGCAAAGAACTCACGTGAATAGTACAAAGGAGTAAAGTTCAGCACAATGAGATCAAATTCATTTTCTCTTGGCACACATAAAAAGACCTAACACAGACACACTTAAAAGGGTCTTGTCAGAGCTGTGTTTTCTACTTCCTGTAACATCTCTGACTTCTTCAGCAAAAATGAACTACCACTCTGAGCATTAAGCACAATTCAGTGCTGACCTGAAACTCATCTGATTTGCCTTTAGTAAAAAAAAGACAGAAGTATTTACAGAAAGATGTAAGACCGCTGCCCTCTCCAGCCATAAGCAAGACTCAGTATAGGTGGATAGGTCACTTGAGGAAGAGAGGAAGTTTTATCTGGGAAAAAGTTCTATAATAACACAAGTGGCTTATTTTAACGGGCCTTTCCCTCTACAAGAAACACAGGACTTTTGAACTATCTTATCTCAGAATTTTACATGACATAAACAAACTTACCTTACCGTTCTGTAGTGTGATGGAGTAATACACACACAAAGCAACTGCATTTGGACGGCAGGCAATAAGCTAAACTTCAAGCTTCAGATTCACACTGAGATCTCCCTTCAAATAAAACTTTCACTGAAATCACTCTAATTTTTACTTTTTTTTGAAAAATGCCAGCAGGATGTAATTAATTTGAACACTTCCACAGAACTTTCTTGAATGAATGCATTATTATTTTGACACAGCTGTTTGGAAAGCTACCTTTTTTTTTTTTTTTTTGTACGTACTGTTAGATTTTTCATTTGTTTTGAGATTTTGTTTCAACTTGAGTGAAGAATACAATCTCTCCCTCAGTAATTTTAGTAACAGAATGATAGTTCAATTTAAAGCAATTGAAGCATTTTACTTAAAATAATTACTAAACCTTACTAACAGTATATTTTCTGTGCTTTCTTTATTATTCCATTAAGTTTATTCAATCAAATTTTCTAACAGGTTATTTCTTTTTCTTCCTACTGAGCCACATACAACTCCTTTGAAATGGCATAAGGAGAACAATTAATAAATTCTAATAGTGGAATTCATTGTACTAGGAAAAGATCATGATAGCACACTGTTACACACTGCATCCTATCTCTTCCCTATTTGGTTACTTTCATTCCTTACCTCTTTGTTGGCTCTGTCTGCCTGAACCAATGTTCCATTAAGACACGGCTCTACATAGTGAAGTTCTTCGTTATACTATAGAGAGGAATAAAAAGTATGACGAAAAATTTAATTAAAAGCTTTGAAAGATACAATTAAATTGGATGATTTAGAACTACAGTGAAACATGCACACAAAGCAAGAACAAAAGGATTCAGTTCATTTTTAAAATCTGGCTGTGGTACTTTTTTTTCCTTTTACATATTTCTTAATGTTTCAGAGGTTTACACTTTTTAAAAGGCACATTTAATTGAATGGATGACAACATTCAGGTGGAGTTGATGGGTACTATATACACTAGCTGGCATAAACATCCTTCAAGTTGAAATCTGGGTAGTATTAAGAGGTCATGTTTGATACATCACAGTCACAACTCCCAATTCTTTGCCACATATAAAAAGAGTCCTGACAAATATTTGAGGCATTGGCTAACATTTTGGAAGGTTAATAGTGGAAGGACTACACCAAATGTCTGTAAGCTTGAATCAATCCTGGACATGTCTGACAACTCAGGCTCAGAACTTCAGTCCAGCAGAATAGTTTATGATACACTATGTCATGAAGCTGTGACAGATCTTCAAGGAATTATATGCGTATCTTGCAATGTCTAAGTTAGATAGCGTAGTCCTATTTTCAGACGCATCTTAAACATGAAAAGAAACTAAGCCTCATCTGCAGTCAGTAGATCTTGCAGACTCATAGATGCTTAAGTCACCTGATTGAAAATTGGACTTAATGGTTTAAATCTTTTACATCTCTCAACACAGGTCAAATTAATACTGCATCTAAGTAGCATAATTTCAGTCCATCAGATTTCTATAAGATTTATTTTAACTACTATTTTGAGCAACTCATATCCTCAGGCTATTCCGGCAAACATGCAGCTTGCATGGCTGCTAACCACACCATAACCCAGGTAGATTCCCAGCAGCTTCCCACAACGCCTTCAGTGTTACTCAGCAGCACAGTATAAAGGATGCCCACACTTCCACAGAGGACATGCTTTGAGTCCCCTAGCAGTCCCATTTTACATAATCAACCTACTTCCAAAAGGGATGAATAAAAAAGTTCATCCTCACAAAAACAGTACTATCGCACAGATGGCATGTGGACAAAGTACTTTCATTGTCACTATAAAAAACCACAGATATTCATCTTTCTGAAACCCAGGCAAATTGTGACACTATTTGCATTTGTGGCATTTAATTCACTTCGAGATTATTACTATCAAAAATATTTTAAGTCATATGATATGTATGGCAGGAGGAACTGGATGTGTGAATTAGTATTTTATATAACAGTGTTCTATCAATAACAAGCATCACCTGGAAGTGTTCTGTTTGTTAGCAGTTCTTCTTCTACTGTACAGATACAAATGAAAACATAGTAAGAAAAACCTTTATAAAAAAGTATAGCAGCTTCTGATGGTTTGAATTCTTGCAAGCGTGCATTTTTATAATCTATTTTAATTTTTATACTCTGCTAATTGTATACTTTCTTTTCCTTTTCAAAAAACTCAACTATTAAGAGACTGAAAATTTCACTGGACAAAAATACATCAATTCCAAAAGAAATTACAAAAAACAGCAAACATCTGCCTAAGTCCATAAAAATTCCATAATTCTGATGAAATGTGTGAAGGCATTCAAGCACTGTCTGCTGTGTAAACTAGCATATCCACTTGATAAGATCTGTAGTACAACTGTCAGCTTCTAGTAAAATACCCAACTTGTGCTTCATAGCACATACTTGATTTCTTTATCTTTGTCATAGGATGTTTTTCAGTGTTATTGGTGATGCCTTTCTTTTAACTGTGCCAAACTTTGAAAGTAGAAAAGGGAAAAAATTCCACCTCCCCTTCCCACCACCTTATCAGCAACTTGAAGTTAGTTCTGCAGATTTGCTATGACATTTAGAATTTTGCAATTAGTGAAACAGCTTCCTGATCTTAAATCAAAAGGCGGATTAGTAACTCCTGACTATGTCAGAAATCATAGAATCACAGAACAGTTTGGATTGGAAGGGACCTTAAAGATCCTGCCATGGGCAGGGACACCTTCCACTGGATCCAGTGTCTCACCACCCTCACTGTAAAAATTTCTTCCTAATATCTATTCTAAATTTCCCCTCTTTCAGCTTGAAGCCATTACCCCTTGTCCTGTCGCTATACTCCCTGATCAAGAGTGCCTCCTCATCTTCCTGTAGCCCCCTTCCAGCACTAGAAGCCTGCATTTAGCTTTTCAGGAGTCTTTCATTACACTGTTTCCTTATATTTCCTAGAGTTGCATTGTGCCATACCCCTATGCTGTGCCATATGACACCTGTGCATGTTACAGTTGTGACAGCTGTGATACAATAGCTGAGAGAGCCAACACCTCTGCAACGGCTGTGAATAGCCTGTGTTTGCTGAAGGAGGGAGGAAGAGGAAAGAAAACCAATTAACTTCCTTTCTGTGCTCTTCTAAAACCTCAATCTACTCTCATCTCTCCTGTAATTTAGACATTTGATGACATTGATTTTTATTAGTATTTTATTTACTTAGTTACACATATCTATTTTATTAGTTCACATTATTTTGTCACACTAGTTATTTCTTTGCACAACAGGCATAAAATGAGTGGGCTAAAATCTGAACTAAGAGGAACCCTATAGTTTGTCAGACAGCTGCTGACTTACACTGTATAATCAGATACTGTTCATATTCTGAAAATGTGAGGTATATATGGTTCTAGCACACCCACACAAGTAGTTTATATTTACCTTCGCATTTTTCATATTTATGCTTTGTCACATTTAATCTATCTGCAGCAAGGTTCACCGAAACAAATTAAATTCACATTTTGTTGTGCAACAACACACAGATAAAAGATTTGACATTATATTAGGCATACTCAGACACCCAGTACAGCCCAACCTAAGATCCAACACTGAAGCCATACCAGAAAAGGAACCAGAGGAATTGGTATTTCCAAAGTTCCACTAGTGTTACCATGCACACACAAGTGGCACACAAGCACAGCCCACTGCTTGGAGCAATCACATGGAGGTCAGCAGCTGGCTGCCTTTCTCTTCCGCTCACACATTAGCAGTACAGAATCCGATTATTCAGGCAGACTGAAAAGTAAGCTTATCCACAATCTATTCTGTATGACTACAAAGACTGCAAAGAAGGGACTACACAGAAATCGTTCATAATGGAAAAATCTACAAATTAAAACCAGGGAACAATACTACTGTGCTTTGAATTAACGAATACTTTTCTTATAATCAATTTTGCTAAAATGGTGTGACTAAAGCATTAAAATTAATTTAACATTCTTGGCTCAGTTAGCATTTTCTTAATTTAATGTAGAGTTTACATTTTTATAAAAGCATTTTAAAAATTTCATCATTTGGCAAAATTAGTACTTGTTTTATGATAATATTGTTAATTTAATGCATGACTTGGAATTATACTTCAAAGTGAATTGGAAAAATACACCTTTTCTCTTGTTGCAGGCACCTCTGTTCATGCACTAATGAACTGACCTTAAATTTTTAACATAGGCAGCAAAAAAATCGCTCCTGTATTTCAACATTTTTTTGTAATTCAGTCATCTAGTCCATCAACTCAGATAGATTTTGCAACAACCTACCCATGAAAGCTGAAACAATTTTTAACATTATCCTTTTATGTTTATTCTCTGTAAAGACCTGCACTGAACTCTGCTTTCTGCTATATATACATATTAACAATATAGTTAGCAAAAAATCAAATGGACATGAAACAACCCAAGTAATGTACTATTAGTGGCTTTTGGGTTTTGTTCTTGGCTGGGTTTTCCGGGATTTTTTTATTTTGGTTTTGTTGGGTTTTTTTGCTATCTCACTGCATATTTATAAGTGTTAATTGGAGTTTAACTACGTAACTCCCATTACAGTTAATGACAATCCTAAACATTTTTTTTGTGTATGGAATATGGAAACAGATAACAACAACGTGAAAAGCAAATGGAGAAGCTTTTAAAATTTTTCATAAAGTGAAATATTTTCAAGGGAGAATAAAAACCTACCAGAGCTGATGACGTCAAATTTCGCACAAATGCTTGCCAGACTGCACTTTTCCATCTGCCAAGTTCTGTTTTCCCTTCTTTGACTGGCACAGATACTGATTTTCTCAGTGCTCAACTCCTTTCCATCCTTGACCCTCACTGTCAAGAGCCCTGTCTTACACTACTGCAGCTTTTCTAACTTCACGTTCTCTTTTAGCTATCTTCAAAGTGCTTTTCCTTCTTACTGTAACAAACGCAGAAGTTTCTCATCTGTTTGCGTAACCCTTCCACTTGCTTCACTCTGGCTGCTGCTCAACTGTATGTCCTCTCTTGCATCTTTCATCACTATTTTCCTTGCATTTGCTTCTTTTGCCTCAAAATGCAGACATGCTTTGGGGTTCTCCCCTCTTGTGAGAACGTGTGAGAGAGAACTCCTTAACTTATTTGATTCCTAATTCCTGACCCAGTTCCTCACTGAAGTCTTCTGTTGCAAGTGTTTGTTCCAGTAACCACTGTGCATAATAAAGCAATCCTGACAATCACTCAGGCTCAAAACTTTCACTTCATCAAATAAGTGTATTGTTTGTCTAGATTTTCCACATATAGCTCTTATTCCACCTCAAATTTTGGTCTGGGAAGAGAAAGAGGTACTTGGTCATTTGTCTCAGACTTCCAGATGTCCAGCAGTCCTCACAGAGCAACAATTTGGACAGGTCTTTCAGAAGAACAATCGGTGTGAGGAAGTATCAGCTGTGTGCTGTGTGAAGAGTAAGTCTTCAACACCTAGGCGCAGTGCATCTATTTTTGCACACACAGCACTGCTGGCCAGTTTTAGGTACAGACTTGCTATACATGCATAGACCTGGACATATGGACATATGTGTATCTTACCTTCAAATGAAACTGCTTTCACACCACCAGGCTATGTCTAAATTATAAAGAGTAAGATATAATCTTACTGAAACATTTGTCTATAGAGAAAAGCTATAAGGGATTTTCAGTGCTTTCACACCAAGAAGCCTCTTGCATGGGCTTTGCTGTCTCATGTTTTGATCACTGAAACACCCTCTCTGGTCTTGACAAAGATCACCTGCCCTGCTGGCACCTGTTCAGAGAAGTGCCTCAGAAGTAACTTTTGCTGAGCATTTAGATCGCAGTAGCCCTGGCTTCACTGCGTACTGTTGCTATGCCTTCCTCTAACACACCACATTTTAAAAGGAGTTCATCATCCAGCCCCAGCACACCTGTGCCATTCCTCATAGAAACATCCACTCCCTTCTCCACAGCACCGGTCTCTGTTACTGGTTTGTTACATTTTCAGGCAAACAAATTGTGTGTTTTCTTTACATTATTATTTTTTTTTTGCTTTGTGAGGCAGCAAGCATTATATTGTGACAGTCCAAGACAACTCGTTAAAAACTCTTCTTCCAAGATACGTTGCAGGTGAGAGGACAGCACTTTATCCACTCATTGTCACTCCTGTCCTGGTCTCCTTGTTTCCCCCGCATTTCTCCTGTACCTCTTTCAATGCTGTGAATAATTTTAGGTTCGTATTTGCACAGTAACTAAACCATCAGTGTCCTAATGAAATTAAACAGCTGAACTGGTAGGAATAAAATCGCATTCTCAGTTACTATTTCTACTTACTTCAACAGATAAACACATGGGCACCCTTAAAGAGGTTATAGAGAGGAAAGAACCTTCAGATGGAAAAATTACATCAGACAAATGCTGTAATTACCACAGTTATCTTTCCAAATATTGAGAATTTCTTATACTAACCAAGCTTATAGTATATATATATATATCAATATTAGGTGTGAGCAGGAGAGGGCTGCAGTGGCACCCTGTGTGGAAGGGGACCACAAGCTGCCCCGTGCTGGTCGCAGTGGTTCCCATCAGCCCCAACGTCAGCATGAGCGACCTGCGAGGTGCCAAGGCTGCAGCAGCACGCCTGAGGAGGCCGCGGCGTCCTCACACAGGCAGGTGCATGGAAGAAGCCATCAGGGGCTGGAAACATCTGGCAGCACAACTGGAAAAGTGTCATGCTGAAAGGGCTGCGCTTCTGGACACCGTGCTCTACAGGTGACCCACGCCAGCGTGGGGACATCCCTGAGGGACTGTGGCCCTGGGCAACGCAGGCTGAGCTGGCACAGCCCTGAGGAGCTGCAGCCCAGGGGTGACCCATGCTGAAGGGACAAACAAAGAGCAGCAGAGGAAAACCTGCAAGCAGCGAAGAGCAGCAGCGAAAGAAGCACAGCGCTGCTGATAGAAACTCCAACAAGACCCTGAGGTCCCGCAGCGCCCAGCACCGCACCCAGGAGAGGAGGGGGACTGAAATCGGCAGTGACGGTAAGGGGTGCTGGGACCAGGGGTGCTGGCCAGAAGTTGAGCCTGGGCAAGGGGGAGGAAGGGCTCGGTTGGGTGTTTCTTCCTTTTCTCAATACCCGAATCAGTGATCAGAAGTTCGTGCTAATTGGCAACAAATTACGTAAAAATTCTGACTCCCTGCTGTTTTACACACATCTCAGTTCCTTTTTCAATTAAGGTTTAAATTGGAAAATAAATCACATTTAGTTATTTCATACTTGCTTTCTTTTTTGAAATATTTACACAGTATTTCTGCTGTATTACTTAGGCAAAATCCTTATTTGGGGTTCTAACTACATATATTTTTTTACTTTTTTTGCTATACACGAGCCTTTCAGTTTTACCAAAGCAAAAAAACTTCACTTTAAAAAAAACACTTCTTTTTTATTCCTACATCTTTCACAACTACTGATAAACACTGAAATTATATACTGAAAAGTGGCTGGTCAAGTATCTTAAAAATTACTTAGTTGAAACATTCTTTCAACTTACAATAGTTATTTTGATTACAGTTAAGCACAATTTTTTTGAAGGACAGTAAACCTTTTTTGATACAGTATGTAATTATGCCTTTCTACTACACTAGTTTCTGTTAATTATGCAATTTTCATGCAAGAACATTAATATGAAAGGTATTCTGAACTAACTGCTGTTAAAATACAGTAAATGCACATATACTTCAGGCACATATACTTAATTTTCCATACAATCGCAATGATTTGCACTGGTGTCACTGGGGTCATTTATTTTAGTACACAAAGGGCACTCGTAGCAAAATACTGCCCAAAATCCTCCTTAACACTCAAGAGTTTGAAGACATTTTCACTATTTATGCATATGATAAAACCACACATCTATAAAGTATCAGTAAAAGAATATCACCAAAGGAGAATTTATAAAACCACCGACTCCTCCTCTGTCTCTCCTCCTTCATCCCCCAGCCAAACTGTAGTTTTGATGTCAGTTTTGGACTTTTAGCCATCCTTACCTACATAATCATCAAAAACGTCAAGGTTGGAGGCT
>NW_010117153.1:0-9409 GCF_000699245.1 Pterocles gutturalis
AAAAAAAAAAAATCCCAGGTCATGCCAGGTGATCTGCTGTTCCCCACCGCAGAGCTCTGGCTCCAGCAGAAATTGTAGGACTGGAAGGAAAATGTTGTTGAAACGCTTGTTGAGGAGGCTACGGCTTATCTGGAACATCTGTCCCTGTGTAAGCCGTGTCTGTTGATTTTATAAACTCTGGTTAGCAAAAAAAAAAAAAAAAAAAAAAAAAAAAGGATGGGTATTTTAAAGAGCTCTTCTGAGACAGACAGATGGAGAGGATGCAGAGGTGCGGGAGGAAGGCGATCAATTCCCCCACCTCACTTTGGGTGACAAGGGTGGGAACCACTCCCTCTGAGCTCATATCCCAGGCTCCCTTTACAGCCGCTGAGGAAAAACAGGCACTTTTAAGGCATGATTCATGGGCCCTGTTTACGCGTCTACTTTAGGAGGAGATAAATCACGCCTGGCACTCCAGTCAACGCAACGACGGCTCTCGTAAACTCAACACCGCCAATGCCCGGCCACCAATTGGGATTTTTCCTTAGGATTAAATTCTTCGCACCTCCAGCATAGGGTGGCTCCATCCCAGCAGTGTATCAGGGATGGTGCTTATCCCCCTCCTGACCCATGCCCAGTCTTGGAAAGCCTGAGCCAAAGATCCGCCAGGGACCGGGCTGTCCATCGCTGCGGTGCCTGCCCCAGGGCGGGGGGTTTCCCCAGCAGTAACTCATCCACTAACGAACGCAGATAGCGTCTATTTTAAGCAGATCTCCACTGGTGCTGAAGAGAGTCCAAGGTGACTAGTTCCAGTGGAGACATCTGCGTTTAGTCAGCCAAATCCTTTCTCAATGTTATTTTAAAAGGCTGCTGGCAATTTTTACTTGTCTGATTTTTTTTTCTTTTTTTTTCTTTTTTTTCCCAAAGCACAGTAACAACTGTGAAGAGAAGTGTGAAAGTTAATAGAGGAAAATAATACATGCACACACACATAGACACACACACATTCCCCTGTGGTCTGTATATTTTGCACTCCCAAAGGTAATTTTAGATACATCATGTGTAAAAGCATCAGGCCAGATTATCCAGAGAAATTTATTCTGATTTTTCCAGGGAGCTTTAAGACCTAGCTTTCAGAGAGCTTTGCCTTTGTCTCAGCACCTCAATAAGATTTGAAAATAATATTAGTTAAAGCTGAAAACTTTTGAACTGCTTGTTTGATTTCCAAAGAAATCCAGGATTTCGCTGTTCACATTTCTGTTAAGCAGCAACACAGAGAGACGTGGATGAAATATTTTTAAATAGCTCTGGTACTGATGAAGGGAGGGCTAGAGATGCTTTCCCATGCTTCTTTTGGGAAAATCTGAGTTTTTATCTGCACTGATGCAGGATAATTTAAGGCTTAATCTTGGTTTCAGAGGCAGAGTTGGACCACCCATCACCTTGTACCATTGGACCGTTGACCCAGCATTATGAAAAAAAAAAACAAACACCAGTCCTTTCTTTCAAGGCCACGAGGGATGCTGTCACTAATTGCTGTATTTGAACAAACCTCTCAGAACTCCCAGCACCTTGGGAGGTGGGATGCAGCCAGGCTGAGATGGGGAGAGGGCATTTCATCTGAATTTGTCCACATTTATAGCCTCACCTTGGGACAATTATGTGTTGCTTCTCATGGTGATTTATCTACTAATTTGAATTTTTCCCTCCATGCGGTTCAGCCCCTCTTGCCTAAGTCCTTTCCCCATCTAAAGTATCTAAAGCATGTATGCATTGAGTCATACCCAGCTCAGTTCAGCCGCCTTTCTGCTCTGGGCTGTTCTGAGATGCAACCAGTTGGCCAACGGTCAATCACAGTGGTCTTGATGCTTGGGAATGGCCAAGTCCAGCAGCAAAGTCACAGTAGTGGTGGTCCTTCTCCCTACCACATCGTGCCATGAGAACACCACTCTGCCCCCAGTTTGGAAGCTCTTCCAGGTGGAAGAGGAGAGGGGAAAGCAATCTGCCTCTTCACTAATTGATTTATTCTTCACACTCAGCACTGCCGTGCTCTTGACCCATCTTTGGTCACCATGATTAAAAGAGTTTGCAGCTCTCAAGAGACTTCTAAACCCCAGCAAGACACAGAAGTAACAGAAGAAACTGGGTTCCAACAGAGAGTTGGGATAATCATTTAGCAGCATTTCACATCGGAGAATCGTGCAGCACATTACTGTCCTAACCACTAATTAAAATTGCGAGCACCCCGCTGAGGTGGCAAGACGCATTGTAGCAGCTGGTCAGAACGTCTTCTTCAACATTTTTTTTTCCCCAGTAGAAAATATCTTCTTGATGAAATAGGAGTGTTCATGAGAAGTTTTCTCATTGGGAAAAAATCTTTTTTTCATTTTCTTTTTTTTTTTTTTTTTTTTTTTGAAAAGCATAACATCTTCCCTGCCCTTCACAGAGAGCGAAAATTTAAACCTAGAAAATAGAATCAGCTATTCAGGGCAAGCAGATTTGTCCAATATTTTTATGTATGTATTTATTTTTTGTAACAAAAACCTCCAAAGAAACAACAATATTCCTGATGATGCCTATTTCTTTTGTTGCAGAATTAATTGCTCATCAACTAGCTCTGTGCCTTTTTCCTTAGGGCCAAAAACCACAGCCCCACCAGGATGGGAAAAAATAAAAGGAAGAGTCCCAGCAACAAGTCATGTGTGTGCATTAGAGCATTTTACCTACATCCAAACCAGTGATTCCCTATGAACTGGCCTTGAAGCTCCCAGGAGTGACATAATACTTTGGCATCCTTTTGATGGGGTTTTCCCTTGGGAATCTGTTTCTAAAGTTGCCGTCTTGGAGTGCTCAGATTTGCTGCTGAATGCGAAAGGACATGCCAATGTTAAGATTGTTATTGACTTTTTTTTGTGTAGAGAAGAAACTGAGAATGCAAAGAATAGGAGAAACACGCGGCACAGGATTCCTGTAGACACCTGCAGTGTAGGAATCTTTCTGTATCCTCCCGGATAATGGAGATCATGTTCAGGCTCTCAGTGTATGTGAGGCACGATTTGGGTTCACCGAAAAGTAGACATTTGAAATAGAGTTGATCCAGCAGGGCTATAAAGTGCCTGTTTCTCCTCGTTGACGATAAAGGGAGCGCAGAGCTTGCACATAGACATCTGAGCTGCAGGTGCTCAACGTTACATGGTGTGAATCCCTATAATGTCCTAGAAAGACCTATATCTCAGAATATTCACCTTCCTTTTCATGTTGTATCCCACCAGGTGCTGATGCCTACCCTTGTTATAGCAGCTTCGATTTCTTCATACTGCTTCTTGTCATAGAATCCTGGAATCACAGCATGGTTTGGGTGGGAAGGGACCTTAAAGCCCATCCAGTTCCACTCCCTGCACACCTCCCACTAGCCCAGGTTGCCCAAAGCCTCATCCAGCCTGGCCTTGAACCCCTCCAGGGATGGGGCATCCACAGCTTCTCTGGGCAACCTCATGTAAAGGTCCTTCTGGTGCAAGGAGGAACCGAGCTTTGCTCAGTTTCTAAACGTTAATTTGTCACTGCTTTGTTTCCCAAGTCCCTTTCACCATTTTTTGGAAACCTTGTCCCAATCCCTTACCTTTGTCTAGTTGCATTGCTCCAACATTTGTCCACTGTGTAATTTACACCATTGAGTACTTGATATGAGAATTTGGCTTCTGGCGATCCACCATGCTTGCCCCATTGGGCCTTAAACAGCAAGGTGCATTATTTCTTATGATAATCTACTCCACTTCTTGTGTTTTTCATGGAAATCTGCCTAAACCTGATTTTGACTCTGTTTATGGTTAGTCTGGAACAGCACCGTCCACTGAAACCAGTCACTTGGGTCATAGATGGGTCAACTGAGCATTGACTCATGGAGCAAAGGCATCACACAATCAAGGGCTGAGAATAGGCACACCTACGAGGAGAAGGTGACTAGAGAGATCTGCCTTGTGTCTCGTAGCAAAAGATCAAGAGGATTTTCTGAGCAAATTCAACAGGAAGACAAAATAAGACCTTGAGAAATCTTCAGAGGTTTCCAAGACTAAGGACTTTGTTGTCACAAGGGAGGGATGGAAACCAAGAGCTGCAGTCAGATCCAGGGGACTGGACATTTGAAGAAACAAATATTTCCAGGTTCAGAACTACAAAAAATGAGTTGGAGGGGAGGGAAAGGAATCAGGTCTGGAGGGAACCTGGAACCTCAGCCTGCAAGATTCCAATGATGAGGGATCAGTAACCACCTCTTGAAAATGGTTCTCCCAGAACATCATCCGTCTCTCAGCTTTCCCAAAGCATCTGCAGGTGGCTTCCAGCCTTATGTGGTCATCAACAATTTCTACACTCTTGGAAATCTTGGTTGACCTTCCTGTAGCAGAAAGCAGAAAGGTGCCAGGGTTAGCAACAGGTCCACCACACCTCTGATCCAGCCCATCTGGGTAGATTTCTGTAAAGCACCTGGACAAATAAATTTTTTTTTAAATGAGTTTTTTTGGCCCCAGAACAGGGAGAGGAGAGGCTCTCTCTCTTCCCCAAAGGGCAGTGAGCCAGGCAACTGTCTGACTGTCACAAATCACCGCTGCCAAATAAACAGCATCACGTTTTAGTCCAGTAAAGAAGGGTACACAAGCCTAGGCATTACCGAGCCCCCGACTTAGGATGCTGTTCAACAAAAATAAGCCTGATGGCTCAGTGCCTGCATCCACCGGCGGGTGGTGGGAGCATGGCAACGTCTCAAAGGAGGACTGATGTGTTGGAGATGCAGTGGGGCTGGGGAATAGGGTGGAAAAGTCCAGGAGAGCAAGACATGTCAAGACTGTAATAGTAATAATATATTTTTCCTCTGTGATCTGTTTTAACTCTATTTTCTGCTGCCCTGACAGGCTGTTTGCAGGACCCCCAAGGGGGTTCAGATTGAGTTACTACATCCTTGCCCACACTAGCCCAGTGAGTAAATGCTGTGTGTCTCACCCAGGTGAGGCAGAGTCTGAAGGCAGGGGAAGAAACAGCCTCCTTGGGAGGAAAATAATCAACATCTGTAGGAAGCAGGAGCCTGAGCCACACTTGCAGGGAAAGCTGAGCCTGCACAGAAATGGAGGGATGCCTTTTATTTATCCCAAGCCCTTTGCAAGGGAAGAGATCTCAGCACAAGCCAGGAGCTCATTTCTGCAACATCTGGGGCACAGGCTGGACCTGTTACACTGTAGGATGCTCTGCTGGGAGATGTCCCCAGTAGGACCTCTTATGGGTTTGATCTTCATTCCATGATGTAGAAAGAGCCATAGGAGGCACCATAAACATTTCCATCTCACCCGCTTCATTTTTGGCCTGAACTTGGGCTCACAAGAATTTGCTCAAAGAGAAGATTTTTTTTTTCCTGATAATCAGTTGTTATGGAGTGATTCTTTAGGCAGGACAAAAGACTCCTTGGTCTTCAGAACACAGGATTTGTTGAGTGCCCTTGTTTTGCTCCTACCTGTTGGATACATGTGGGATCAAGCAGGGACATATTCAGAGAATCATAGCATCACAGAATGGTTTAGGTTGGAAGGGACCTTAAAGACCACCCAGTCCCACCCCCTGCCATGGGCAGGGACACCTCCCACGGGCAGGGACACCTCCCACTAGCCCAGGTTGCCCAAAGCCTACACACTGGGTGCAGCTCTTGTCCTCGATGCTGCTGCAGAGGCTTTAGGTTCTTGGGCTGATTGCTGGTGGAAGGACAGTTGTTGATGTGACAAGGTTTCGCTGACATTGCTTCTAACCTCCTACTGAGAAAACCCACCTTCAGAATAAAACCAGGTGTTTGGGTTGGTTTGGTTTTTTCATTGCTGGTAGAAACGACCTTGATTTGCAGGGTTTGTACTGTCAGAGTGGTCTCAGGTAGTATAATGGACACAGATGTCGCAGTCAAGAGAAACCTGGTTTTCCTGGAAAGCTTAGTACCAGGAGGGTGCACTGCTGATGCTCTCCAGGAACATCAGCTTGCTGGTGTCAGCATCCTCTGACACAGCAGCTAGAGGACCCGTAGGGCTCTGACTGCCTGAGCTGATATATTTTGCTGCCTGTGTTATTTGCACTAATCCATAGTAAGCAGGATCAGCCCATCACTGTCTTGTCCAGCAGCTGGTTATCCACATGCAAAAAACATCAACCTAGTCTAATGGATTGGATATTCAAAAAGTCCTCGGCAAGCATCTAGGCTCCCAGAAAAATGAGGAGAAATTTCCTATAGGGAAAAAAAAAAAAAAAAAAAAAAAAAAAGGGAAGTCACATCTGTAGAAATCTGAATGTGAGCTGGAATGTCTTCTCTGTTCCTTTCGGGCTTTTTTCCCACCAACCCAGGACAAGGATCCAGAATGGATCCCTCCTTCCAGGACCTCCTTGAGTCCTAAAGGAAATCTGTGCTCCTGCACTCAACTGAGCTGTTTCCATGTCTCTGTTTTCAGGTCCCAGAGATTTGAGAAGCATGCTGAGATTACTTTCTTTCTTTGTTGGCTGTATCTTTTTCGCTTGGGACCTTTGCTCCCAAGGATGCTAAGAGCAGATATCGTGATAGGCAGTCAATTAGTCATCTGGGTAAAAATTTGGCACACACAGTAATTTCAGTATGAAATCCCCCTTTTCATTACAGTTGATAGTCTTTGTGGTCCACCTTAGGCAGAAGATGAGATTATAGCCCTGCTAATTATCATAAAGCTTCCAGGAATCTAAATGAAATAAAATAATAAGATAATTTAGAAAAAAAAAGTAAATTAAACTAAAATAACATTTTTTTGGGTTCACAGGCATTAAGTAATTTGACTAAGGCCAGAAGAGAAGGCAGTGTCAAAGACAGGATTTTATCCCTGCTGTACAACTGCGGGAAAAAAGGGAAATTTCACCCAGCAAAGCACGGAGTAGAATCCGCATTTCTGGTGGTCTAGTGTAGGATGGTCCTCAATCAATGGGCCTAATCCAGCCTATGCACATCTGCCCTGATGTCACAATGAAGGGAAAGGGGACCAGTGCATTGCGGTTGACTCCCCCAAGTCCCATGCTGTCCCCAAAGCCCCCCGTGGAGAATAAATTGGATGATATATTACTGGAGGAGACCTGAGAGTGTCTCTAATGTGACCACGGAAGGGAGCCAACTCCTTGTATACTTGGCGCGCCTCTCTTGGCACCGGCCGAGGAATGCTGGCACGCCGGCTCCTCCAGAGCTATTAGCAGCACCGCACGCTCCAGGGCTGCACAGAATACATGCTCTGTGTTGCAGCCACTCTGGTCATCCCACCAGGCCAGGTTCTTCCACGCCGCCCGTCACAGAGGTCCACCGCACCAGGGCAGGGCTCTGGGCTTCAGTCCTGGGGTTGGGAGGGATTCTGGCAAGCCAGAAAGTTAGGTCCTCCCCAATTCTTGCTACCCACCCTCCATCCACCTCCCTTTCCTGCTCTGAAGGTTTGTTTGCTCTTGCCTACGTGCAGCTCAGCCTAGCATCGAGGTGGTGGGATTGGGTGCAGCCTGTCTCGGCGGGTTGGCCACCCCAGCATCCTGCAGAAATCTCAGCAATTCTCATATCCTCTCCTGCCAGGAGGCTGTAGCTTGTCCTGACTGTCCCCAAAGCCGTGTAGATACTGGAGCTGGACCCACAACACTCTTCAGAGTCAGTGCTCATCTAGGGACGTGCAGATTTCAGTCCTACTGTGGCTCTGAACCTGTATCTTCTTGTAAGAACTCAGAGTGAAGAGTAAGTCTCCATCTAGCAAAGATATTTTCAACAGAGAGCACCACACCAGCCTAGCCCAGACTCTGTTTCCCAGCTGATGTTGGACCCCCCAGTTCTGATTTCAACCCTGGAGAAACAATGGCTGAGACACAGCGACTACCACTGCAAATTGTATATAAACTGGAAAAGTTCCAAGCTCTGGGTGCATGACTAGCTCTCAGATTAAATGTCAAGCATGATTTCTTGCATGCTTTTCACCCGGGTGAGAGATCCCTCCCCCAGCTCACCGTCATTGTGCGTCAGGGGTCATTCCCACGTGAGCGTTTGGATGCGGCCATCCTCTTTCAGTGGGTGCAGGAGTTTGACAGCAAGGTCACGGATTGTCCCCAGCACCTCAGGGGCAGAGAACAGTGCCGGACAGTTTGACTCACCCTTGCAGAGCCATAGCATCTTTCTTAAGCAGGAGGAAACTTTCCTAAGCGTGGGTCTGTGCCACTTGGCTGGAAGAACACCTTCTGCCCTGGACAGCGTCCGTAACCGATATCCTTCCTGTGGTCACAGAGATGCTCAGATGCAGCTGGACAGCCAACAGCTGGTGCAGACAAACAAGCATTATTTGGGTGATATCTAGTCCAGGAGGTGATCCCTCCCACCCAGAAAATGTTTATTTCTGTGCCCTGACCTCTAAACTTGGGTGACATGAAGCCCATTGATGTACACTCATGGGCACAGGGTAGTCCCATGGCAGCAACCCCCACCAAGGGATTATTTTCCTGCCCAGACCCATGCTGGCATCTCTCCTTGCTCTGCCCCAACCCCGTGTTGCCATCTGTCGCTCATACCCAACCTCAGCCGCTGGACATGCTGGTGGGGGTACGTGGAGGTGCACCCCAGAGGGCACAGATATTGCCGCTGTGCTGCGAGCTGTCATCTGAGCCATCGAGTTTTCTCTGCTGTCAGCTGCGGCTGCTGGCACACACAGTGCAGAAGGGGAGATGGCATTCAGCCCGTACCTGCCTGGCCCACAGCCTTGGCACGGCGCGTACAGGGCACGAATTCCTCGTCTGCTTGCGGTCCGTACGCGGTAGCATCCCACCAGCAGACGTGACCTGGCACGAATAAATCCCAAACCCCAGTGTTGGGTCTGAGGGACGTGGGATGGACCATTTGCAGCAGAAACATCTCGGGAGCGTCCACCAAGCCCCTTATGGACATCCAAGATGGGAAGAATGAATTTAGCTTCAAGCTGACTTCTTCCCAGGATAGGAAAGAAAGGAGGGCTCACCAAACCAGCTCGGTGTTGTGTCTCTGCTGCATCTATGTGTGTCTCTGGCTGGGGAATTGCTGGGACTGGAGGCTGGATGCATCTGGATGTCTGGCACCGAAAGAGCAAAATGTACACAGGGCTCTGGAAAGGAGCAGGTTAGCCTGACCTCAGGGCTTTGTGGTGTCCCAGGTCTCCAAGCTGCAGTAGGGAAGATGTGCCAAGGCTTTGCCTCCCTTGTGAAATTCATGGGCTGCGCGGGGCCATGGTGTGATCTTGTGTTTGATCATTGGTCAGGGCTCAGCAGCCTGCTGGAAGATGGAGAGTCAATGTTTTGGAAGGAGAAAAAAAAAGAAAGTGAGAAAGAAAAACAAAAAGAGAAGAAGAAAAAAAAAAGAGAGAAAGAAAAAAGAGAGAAAGAAAAAAAAAGAGAG
>NW_010117154.1:0-1797 GCF_000699245.1 Pterocles gutturalis
TAATAGTATTGCGTTTACTTCACAGTGTTAATGGTCAACTGAGCAGTAGGTGCTGCAATTGAAAACAACCCAAAAAAATGCTTTGTATGCAGAGGAAACCTTATGCGAGAGGTGGATGAATGCAGGTGGAACTGGGGGAGCCTCTTGCTGAGGAGGCCCAGACTGCAGTGCTTGATGCCTGGGGCGTAGCTCGCTTTTCCTTCTTCCCTCCCCTCCAGTGTGTGCCAGTCATTTCAGTTTAGATGAAACAGTCTTTTAGAAAAAACTAGCAAGCCAAGCAAAACCCAAGTATTCATTTTTTTTTCCCAGCCTGTCCCTCCAAAAGCAGTGTGCTTTAGTCTGGTGAGTCAAAAGGTACTGCTCCCTTGCTCATCATTCCCATTTGCATTTCTCAAGAGGAGAGCTGGCAGAGAGATGGTGTGGACAAGCCCTGAAGACTGCACGGGGACTCGGTAGCTCATTCTTGGGGTAGTGCCACAGTAGCTGTTGGGACTTCAGGCTTGGAGGCTGTCTAAATGGTTGTTATGGCTCAGGGCCAAGGGAGGTGAAGGTGCCACCCTAGAGGGAACTGCAATCTGAAATAACCAAGTGGAGCAAAACCAGGCTGGCACATGCAGCAATGGCAGGCTCCCACTGTAGCACTGCAGTTAGACAGTTAGTGTGTGTTAGGTTTCTGCACTGTATAGGAACATACATGGGTATGTGTGTACAGCTTCAAAACATTAGCTATGGCCCTCTGGAGCTCCACAGGGTTTTCAGACATGAAAGACAGAAGGGTTTTGCTTCTGTAAAGTTTGAAAGAAGTTTGGAGACCAGGGCAGAGAAACAAGAAAAGGTGAGATGCATGGTGATGTGTAAGGAGCAGATAGGGGGAGGCAAGGAAAGGTACTCCCGGTGCAGGTATTAAGCAGCTGGATATCCATAAGGGAGCTGTCAAAAAGGCCATTCACTCTGGCTCCACACTCCCTGCCCCTCCTGCTGAGGGCACACTTTGTGAAAAGCCAGTGCCTGACAAAAGATAAGAGCACACAGCAATGGGGAAGGGATTCAGTCTGGACGTAGTGATGGATCCAGGTGAAACTACTTAACTCTGGAATCCCTCACTGGCTTTCAGGTGCTAGAGCCAACCTGATGGGAGGTGAGTACAGATGGGATCCTTTCTTCCTTTTGGTTCCTGTCAGTGAAGGCCACTGCTGGTACAAATTAACTTGTATTGCACATGTGTAAAAGGAAGCATGGCTTCCTATAATACTGTTTCAAGCTTCCTTTAGAAACCAGCCAGTATCAGCTATGTTTAAAGGTTTTCTTCATCTCTCAGTCTCAACTTTTTGTCCTCTGCTTCTCCAAAAAAAAAAAAAGTGCTAAAGTCAAGGGAGGCTCTGGGCTGACTCACTTTTCTCAGAGGAAGGGTTTTTCCTTCTGCTGCTGCCATCTCTTGTTCCCACACCTCATGGGTCTCTGTGTTTCAGTGACAAGCCTGTGGTCCACAAAAACGCACTGCAAGCTTTCAAAGAATGCATCTGTTTATATTACCTCTCCCTAGCCCAACATCCTGTTTTGGGAAAAATAGTTTCTATAATGAGAAGCAGGGGAAAGCGAACAAATGATTTCTTCATGCAAGAGGTGAAGGTCTTCCTTTCCCCCTTTAGCTTCGTTTCTATTTTGGGGGTGGACTCTTTTCACCCAGAATTTCTGCCTGGAGAAAACTGCATAAACCCAGCTATCCCCTCGGTGCAGGGACAGGCCGTGCCCCGAGGAGCTGCCCCGGAGCGCTGCCGGCTCTGGCCGGGCTCCCCC
>NW_010117155.1:0-18385 GCF_000699245.1 Pterocles gutturalis
CTCTTCTCTTTAAGGCTCTCATATACCTAGATAATACATGGACATCTAAAGTACTGTTAAAATGATATGTCAAATCACCACGTCTAGAACTATGATCTAGAGTGCTGAATGATGTCACCTGCCACTAACATTACCGTGAAGTACTCCTCAATGAGTGAATAGCATACGATCCCTGTGCTGGATAGTTTCACAACAAAAACTATGGTGTGGCTCTGAGCAGCACTACTGCCAAAAACCAACATATCTCTGGTGACAAACATGGGGCTAACATGGCTGTCACAGAGAGAGCTTTTCCTCTCCCATGCCTGTCACCTAGCTTGGTTTTTGTGCTACATCAGCCTCAGGGAAAGTGAAGAATTCCACCACAAGCCCATCTTGAATTCACATAACTTAAAATTATTTCACTCTTCCTCCAGATTTTGTATTTAAATATGAGATTATTAATGCAATGCCTAGAAGCTGTCTGTCCTCCCCTGCTTAGTTTCCTAACAAACACAGACATTACTGGCATTTTCTACTGAAGGGACAGAATAATGTAAAAAATTCAAAATACTTCATTAATCACGTAAAAAATTATTTGAGATTAGTCCTATTGATATTATTGCTTCCTAACCAGGATTTTGAAATGTTTCAAGTGAATAAATAGTAGCTTACAATTGGACACTTTTCACTACAAATACATTTCTATTCCTTTTTGCTCCAAGTGAAAACCAGAAAGACCTACCGGATCCTTCATACCACTGCCATCCTTGCCCAGGCCTTCCCCCTTCTTCCATCCCATCTTCTCCAACATCTTATGTCCTTTATTGCTGTTGCTGATTTCACTTTGAAGAAAGTTTAAGATAACTGATAAGCAAGAGTTAATACAAAGACTATGCTCTCTACTCAGATACTGAAGGACAGAAATGTACATGCACGTGCTGCTCTAGAAACCAGGACCAACTACTATGCTGTTACTACTGCCATGAAGAGCTATCCAGAAGACCATTGTGCTACCTTTTGCAAGTTATTCCATGCATATCTTTCATTACCAAAGCTATTCCAAGCCTCTGGTCAATACCAACTTTCTTAAAACTCCTTTTGAACTACTTGTTTACTTTAGGAGTTAAAAGATACAGCATGAGTGGGAGGGAATTGACTGTACTAGGGAAAAGGCAGTATAGGTACCTCACCAACAGATCATCCTTATGCGCAGATTTTGTTGTCTTGCACTTTCTTTTACTAACTTGCAAGCACCTACAAGTTCATGTTTCTTAAAAAAACCACCCCAACTACAACTACAGAAGCAAAAGTAAATGCATGTCCTATGACAGGCTGGATATTGACAGTGAAAGAAACTGAACGTGAAAAATTTGCATGTGTGCTATTACTGGGACTGGATAGTAAAAACAGAAATGGAGACACTTGAAAAGTAGACACTGTTGAAGGTGTTGATAGTGCAGCTTGAGAGTTCCTTGATTTTTTGAGTTGGTAAAGAAGTGATCTAAGCATCCTTACTGCCAATTTGAATTCTCTATGGAAGGTGAGGATTTAATAAAGAGAGCATGTGAACTGGCAAGTGAGAATAGCTTACTATTTTCTAGCTCTCCTAACACAATATATCCAGGTAATTGATAATCTAACAAACCGTATCCTAGTAATTAGTTGATATTTCCTTTATCATAATTTTTTAAGATTCGCTAGAGAAGGACACAGAGGATTCCTTCCACCCCAAACAAACTTACATATGAACAGAAGCTGGACTGTCATCTCTCTGGAAGGTTCCTTCACTTCCAATGGTCTCTCTGCGTTTTCCTGCTCTATCTTTGTACTTTGGATTTTTCACTGCTTTGTTGTCTTCATACTCTGTGTTCTTTATAAGCAGATAAAATTCCATCAAGACAAAGAAAGTGGGTTTTAAATTCTTTATTTTTGATAACTTCACTGCTTCCCTCCAAAAGTAAGGCGGCTTTACACTACTTAATTAATTCTAAATAACAAAAAACTATATAGTTCTCATTTAGTAGTTTCTTTCCTTACAGTTATACCTTGTGAAGTATGTTATTGCCATAATCACATAATAATGTAATATTGCAGTCATTAATTTCACAGAGGCTGTAAATAAATTAACAGATTCTCATACTGCTCTTGGTATGAAGAATCAATCTCTCTGTATGAAGCAAAAAACCATATGGATATTCCACTGGCTTTTTGTTTAAACATACAGCCTGTTACTCAGCAACTGTTGAGGTTGAGTTAGGTGACGGAACTAAGCACATGCATAGATTCCGTATCAATATTATTTTGCTAGCGGAAGAATTTTGGAGAAAGTTGGCATTCTGTTTTCTATATGAATACTTATTACAAGTGCTACATGTAATCCCATAGTTAAAATAATCTCTAAAACTGAAGTAACTTGAATATACTATGTTGCCTGTACATTCGTGTTGGCATTCTTCTAGGGCAAAGTGGACTTAAAATAAAAATATTGAAAAATTTCCCTCTTCCTTCCATCATTTTTCAGTTGCTCATTATTTTTCCTTTCCAAATAAAAGACAGCACTGCAATTTTATGTGAACTTCATTTGCAGAAATAAAAATAGAAATGTCTTAAGAAATTTTAACCTCAAAAAGATGAGGCATCTTGTACACATTAGAATGGATCTTCTTTTCCTAAACTTCTAACAGAACTTTCATGCCCTGTTATCATCATCTCTCTCTGTAGAGGTTTGTAAATTATTATTATTTAGTGTACAAAAGACAAGCTCAAGTTAAACTAGCAGCCTCAAGTTTGAGTGCATTTAAAAACTTTCCTTATTCACTGAAGTCTATGGCTTAAAATAGAAATCACAAAGTAGATGCAGACTTCTGTTAATCAGCTTCTACTGTAAACTCACCTGCAAACCATATTTGACCCGTATTTGTTTTAATGCTTTTCTTCTGACTAACTCTCTCTCTTCTTTGCTAAGTGCTGGGCAAACTAAAAAGAACACCACAAGATTGAATTTCTAATTAATAAAGTAACAATGTTTAGAAACATAAGACAACTGTGATAACTTTTGTTCTAACGTTATTACACATGGACACACATACCAAGAAGAAAATGCATCATCATGTATTGTATAATTATTCCCAGCTGACAAGAAAATTATAAGGAAACTGAAGTAATTACAATGTTTATAAAGTAAAGAGCCATAATAAAAAAAATATCCCACGATAACATGACTAACCAGAAGATTCCTTTTTCCTGTCCAGGCGAAGATGTGCTCTGACTTGTCCTGGTTCACATCCATCACAAGTATCACTGCCAGGATGTATATGAAATGAAAGCACAGTTTCACCAATCTTCACTTCATCTCCGTGCTCCAAGATGTAGGGATCGCATTTTGTTTTAGGCTACAGCAAAAGAAAATTTTGGTAGCCATGTTAGTTAGTTACTAATGAAGGGCACAAACACTATTTCACGAACACTGCTCGTAAGTTAGTAATTCAGTTTGGTATCACAAATGCAGGCAAGTATTTAACTACAGTGGCTATTTCACTCTAGGAACTGCAACCAGAGTGGATTTTTCCTAATACAAACCAAACATGAAGTATTATAAGTGGCCTTAAAAACAGAAGGGAATGAAAGAAGAGAATAATGTATGAAAGAAGCCACACAATTACGTTGTTAATGATTTGCCATAACACATTTAAAATAACCACACGACTACAGTTTTCTGCAACATACACGGAATTATAACAACAGGTACTCACCTGGAGAATCTGATTTCCATTAACAACTGTTCCATTCTGACTGCCTTGATCCACAAGAACGTAATTTTGCAAATTGTGGTCAAAATATACTTCTGCATGGAACTGACAAACAGAAGCCTAAGTGAAATGCTCTTATTGAGCAAATACTTCACAATTTATATGCTATTTTACAGTAAGATTTCAGAATATATTTTGAGGCCTTTAAAATGTGTGGCTCTAGTACTCCAAGTTAATAGAGTATTCCACACCTTATGATTTCATCCATGTGACATGTAAATGAATGGGCCACAACAGCATGAGCTAAAGTATGGTATTAATAATACAACTATTTTGGCCATAAACTGATTCACTACTGAGAAAGTGTATACTTCCAATGTGGCAAGTATGCTTTACTTAAAGGACTGCAAGATTCAGTTATATAGCATTTTTAGCTACTCTTATAAATAAAAGGCTTTTTCCCTGTAAGGTATGCTACAGCACTCTCAAATTTTTCTCTTCCAATTAAAGAAAAATATCTGATCTCATTCTACAGTTTCAGGTTACTTGGTATTTCATACCTGAAATAGCTCCCTAAATGCCATGCCTTTGTAAATATCATGAAATTCACCTTCACTTGCATCTTAATGCCCAGGACACAATGACTAGCCATCGCTTGCCTCCTTCTACATTCTTTCCCATATTGAGACTAGCAATTTTTTGTTTTGTTTTTTGTTGTTGCAATTCCATATAGGTATTGCTCCCAAACCCACATAGAACAGAATAAAAACAACTTCTGACGAGGCTCAAAGCTATACACTACCTCCAAAAATGGTGACTGGGCAAACCAAAATATCATCTTCTGAAGCCTACTAAGACTCTGAGTAAAAAACAGAAGTCTAAAAAAGTGACAGTTTCAAATTTGACAAGCAAAGATCCCTTTTGCTATACTGGAGAAAAAATACAAGAGTTAACTTGGGAAGAAAGTGTTCATCTAAAACCAAGTCTCTTCTTATCTGTGAGCAACAGCAGTTGCTACATTCAGTAATAAAAATATAGCAAAATAATATTTTGTATATTGGCTATAGCATTTACAACACAAGTACTTCCATAATGGTGGAGACTGCCTAGCTCATTCAATAAATACTTTAATTTCTACCCTTTGTTTTATTGAATGAGATGAATCCAAACTTTATTTCCTAAAGATGCTAAATCTGCAGTGTGTAGTGTTGTTTTTTTACATCTCACTCTACACTCAAGAAAAGCAAATGCCACAACTATTAACTATGAAAAGTGTGGAAAACAAACTGGTAGTTAAATTTTGTTTCCACAGAGAAGTCATTTATCTTCCTGCCTCTGAGTCCTTATCTGCAAAGTGAAATAACTTCTTACATAAGCAGTCAGGTACCCATGAAGTATTAAAAAATTACAGGAAAAAAAAAAAAAAACCTTTTGGCTTCTTTATGCACCCAATTTCAAATACATGCCTGAAAAAGTCATTAATAGCAGGCAAATATTTGCTCTGGAAAATTTTCAGTATAAAATATGTTACACGGCTGATTAATCAGAACTATCATCTGGAACAGGCATAGTAAAGTGTATTTCTGATACTTGCATTTGCAGATGTCTTTATCAATTTTTTTTTGTTTGGATGACATGTCTTTGTCAATCTATGTTTTATTAAGAGTGCTGTATTTATGGTCTGTGTTAGAGTAGCTAGCAAAAAAGAGCACATAATTTATCTTTAATCTTTCTTAACCAAAAGAAAAGTTTTCCATTACCATCTGTCACTGAAAGAAATTCTGATAAATTTACAAGCTCCCTGTATATCACTTACATATTTATGCAGTTGTCTTGAAGAAACATAAAATAGAACCTGTTGCTCCGAGCTCAACTTCAAGGACTGGATTACTTTATGACAAAGTTCTAACTAGCTGACATCAATATTTTATATACCATTAGTACTTAAAAGTAATAAGTTTTTTTCAAGCTCAGTAACTAAGAAGTTCAAGATTCAAAGTACAATTTTTTCTTCTGTGCATTACACTGTGGATTAGTAAAACTCCAATTAAAAAAAAAATTTAGCTTTTCTAGACTTCGAAATCACACTGTTGTTGGTGTTAATTTCCCATTCAGTACTGTACATTTTCCTAACTTCAAATGTGTCTAAACCCACATAAGATTTTGCAAAATTTAAAGCCATAAAATCTAAAGCTTCATTCATATTCTGCCTTTCAGCAGACAGAAAAAAGAGTTACCTTACTGACTCCAACTTCAGGAATCTGAAGGGTGTGTCCAACATCTTTTTCTCTGGAAGGCAAGTTGATATGCAAATCACAACAAAGCAGAAATAGGTCTAATAAGTGGCTTACAAAAGGGGTATTTCAGTTGAACCTTAATACCATGTTTCTCTTCTGAGCTATTAGGGAGCTTTACAGATATAAAACACTTGCTATATCCACAAGGTAAAGGCTTGCTTCCGGTCCCTTCTTCTGTCTATAAACTGTACACAGTAAGCAATGAATATATGATAAAGCTGTACTGTTACATTTTTATCTATAAACCTGACATTTCTAGCTGAACTTTTATACTTATAAAAGCCCTGTAAATAATACTCTGAACTCTGCATCCTTCAGGCTCTTCAGTACATCTTGGCATCAATCTTCATGCTGAAGTTGACTTCTTGGTTGTCTTAGGCAGGTAATGCAGGCAACGAAAGAGTAATCTGTATAGTTGGGTTTTTTTTTGTCAAAAACATTACAGTAGAAGGAATGGATTTGTGTATTAGTTTCCTATACCAGGGGATGAGGAAGCAATGCAGCTAGGAAAGGACCTATATGCAAACTGCAAGCAGAATTGTCATCTGTTAATCTTCACACAAAGGTACTTATAAAGCCCCAGCCATAAAAGCAAATCAAAACAGATCTATCAGCATTAGATAAAATCAGCTGAAAAGGGGTGAGGTTTTCAGTAAGCAGGGAAGAAAGAATTAATTCATCGTCAAATTCATCATCCACAATAAACAAACCTTTTTTTTTTTTTTTGTTTAATAGTAGAACTGGAAGAATGCATACAGGCTAGCACAAAACCCAACTTATTGTTGGTTTTTAAAAATTATGAACCAACCCTACTGGAATTTGAATGCTTCCTTGTGATCCTGAATTCCTGAAGTGTGTTATTCCATTTCTGAAAAAGTTACCTTAGTGGCCTAGAAAATGTTCACTTACTTCCTAGAAAACAAGTTTTCAAAGAACGATTTGCAGCTAAGCTGCCATTAGCACTCAGACACAAGACCAAGTTATCACTAACAAATTTTTAGGACTGCTGAGCTATATTAACTGCATATGTTGTTATCACAACAAGCATGACGTTACATGACATGACTCAAATTTCTTATTGTGGGCTAAGAGTACTGTGAGTACCTCACAACCGCTGCACGCTAGGAGGACAAGCATGAAGACCAGGGTCAGGCAATCCTGAGTAGCTTCCACAGCTTTCAAAAGGAGGTACGGTTTCAGGCATACGTAACAAATTCCAGTTTTACCTTCCAATTGTAGCAGGTTTCACAGCTGTGATAATATAAAGTGATCCAGTCTGTAGAACTGGTGATCTTATTACAATCACTCTGATACAAGGAGGCCAGATCTTTTCTTCATCTATAATTATAAAAAAAAAAAAAATACTGTTACTACCAGCAAATTACAGTTTTACCCCTATAGTCATAACTTTCAAACAACTGATATACATTCAGACATTATCTGTCCAAATGCTATGCAACTTTCAGAAAAAGAAATGTATAAGCACATCTGAGAGAAAACTTTGATGAGACTACTGTTTCAGAGGCTTTCTGACTGCACACTGAAGTATTAGAAATGTTTTCCTAATTCTGTTTATTTACATGTACACAGCTGTTTAGTTACAGCAATAAAATACATTCACAGAATTTACTACTGTATTATACATTTATGGACCACCAGTCAGATTAGAATACAGCTTTACTTTGAGAAAAGGCAGCCCCTTTTTTTCCACCACATCACAAACCTAATGTGTATAGAACTTTATATTTGATAACTTCTATGTCAAGTGTGTTTTTACTCTTACTAACATCATGCACCAATACAGATAAAATAGATGAGCCTACAGATGCATATACTTTTTTTGCCTCAGTATCTGTTAAGTGATTATATTTTTATCTGTATGAATTCTTGGGTGTACATTTGTAGAAACAGTCTCCAATAATCTCAGCTAGGAACAGACACGGTAGGATGGGGAAGACGCTAGATCAAAAGGTAGTAAGAGGAGAGAAGCTGTCTCCAGTTTTTATTACTCCAGCATTACTGCAGAATTGATTATTAGAAAACAGTTAAGAGAAGGAAATTTAATCTGAAAGCTTGATGGTAGCAAGCACATTTGAATGGCATTAATCACTCAGAACTGAGTAGCTGAATAAGTGAAAAATAAGTGAAAAAACAAGAAACAAACTGACTATTTAACTGTGAGCAGAGCACAGGTTGCATACAGACTTCTATAGGCTGTATTTCATTCTGTGATTTGGAATATCCTTTGCATATACATAGTTCCCATTGGTTGTATTAAGCTTTTCATAGGTTGGTTTGGGTTTTTTTGCAAGAGACCAGTCAGTTCTTGAGGAGGTCTTAAGGACCTAGGAGAACACTTCCTTTGGTACAAAACAGTATACAGGCTTCCTCTCTATACCCATTTCTTACGTGTTGCCACTGGAATACAAACAAGATAGGGTTGCAAATAGGACCGTGTACTTCACATCCATTTTTTGTACCACAGTGGACTCACCTTACATTGAATTATACATGATTGTTTATGAACAGTAATCACAAATATTATACATTAATTGAACACAGTTAATACTGTGAGTTCTGTACTAGAACCTCTATTTTAGCAATAGAGTTTCTTCTCTCCTGTCACTATCCTAATCTAAACAAATCTTATTCTACCACAAAGGTTTCTACAAAAGCACCGGACATTGTATCCCTAAACAGCTTTTATAAAAACACCGCTACTTGCTTCTGGGTACTGTGCAAGTAGAGGGAAGAAACAAATACTGGTAACATATAGAACTTTTTAATTCAAAGTATCTCAAGTCACATGCTTTTTTTTTTTTTTTTTTTTTAAATTATCCAAACTGTTGTTTTGTAGTTTGTTCTTAATAGGCTCCTGGAAAAACACAGTGACATCATACACACAAGCATTCACCTTCATTTTCTGAGTCTTCTGAATCAGCAGTTTCTTCACTTGTTACTTCAACCTCACTGCTGTAGGCTTCGCACTCAGAATCTGTAATTTCACCTTCTTCTGGCTCACTCTCTGTGTCTGCTGTTTTACTGTCATCTGTATATGCTGCAGTATCTGGTGTACTTTTGCGTGAATGTGAATTTATACTGTCTGTAGAAACTGAATCTTTGGCTGTTAGACTGTTTCCTGGTTTCATGTCCATCTTAGTCTTCTTTCTTATATTTGGAGACTCTTCTTCTTCAGTTGAACTTACTTGCTCAGTAGTGGAAAAGCAATTCAGACTGTTAGATGATTTATGCTCTTCAGTGTCCAAATCCTGAGGGGGAGTTACAGAATGTTACATTCTTTACAGATGAGTTATTCTAAAGTCTGCTATCAGCCTGGAAGTAAATTCTTCACTAGGAAGAATTATTTTTACAACTGTCAAGAAACAGTGAAATTTCCAGAAAGTTTTGCATGTACAGGCAAAAGAACATTTCAGTAGAAACACTTTCATATCCTATTAGACATGACTGAGACCATTTTCTATTTGGGAAAGTGTGACTGCACTCCTAAACTTCACTTATTCCTTCTTCTTTTCTCACATAAAACTCAAGATCCTTGTCCTCACTTTCAAACTTGTACAACAGTATCTTGAATATTTTTCCAGTTTTGCTTTTATGACACTTAGTTCTGTCCCTCTCTTACTCAATTCTTGCAACTTGTTCAGAAGTTCTTTAACTGATCATCATATCTTCCGTTCTTGTCTTCTCATTTTTTTCCACAATGGCCTAGGATATCTGGAATGCCCACCCATGCTTGCCTAATGCTTGCCTGTTCTTCCTCCTTTCAAAATTGCAAATTTAACAAAGCCTTTCATCAAGATAGTGTAGAGGACTTAAATTTAATTTATGCTATGTGGAACAGTTCTATTGAGAATCTATTTGCAACAAATTTCTCCACTGACTACCAGACAGATTAGATCATTGCAGGTTGTTCCATTGCCACTTGATTTCATGAGCAGAAAAAAGACCATCAGCACTTTTTAAACTGAGAAATCTAAAGTTTCATATTAATTTTGCCAGAGGACCTTGAAAATATGATTCTCAATCTAGCACCCTGGATGACCATCTTTAAAAAAAAAAAAAAAAAAGAAGAAAAAAAACAAGGAAAAAAAAAAGAAAAAAAAAGGAAGAAAGAGCACAAATGGCTTTGAAGAGAAACTTTAAAAATCTCAGATTTTAAGTTACTTACCATCTTGGATTCAGAATGAATGCATTCAATTGCCCTGAATTGTACCAAATATTGCAGCACAGCAGTTAAAATAAAAAAAATCCTTAACTTTTCTCAGTAAGTTTTTGTACAGCATTTTATATTTCAAGATACATGAATTAATCTGTATGTTAACATCATGGAAATTAAAGTACTTTCACTTTTCAGAATTGTAAAAACTCATCAGTGACACACTGTAAGACAAACACAAGAATTCTTCTCAGCCCAGCAGTCAAGCTGTTGGATAGGACTTTACAGTGTACTTTTGAGACACTTTCAATAAGACAGCAGATTCTCAGGCATAATCAGCAAATTTTAAAAGACCTCATGCTTTAACTGAAGGACTATCAGTTTGTTTAGGGTTTCTCTATAATGCACTAACCTTCCTCCCTGAATCCTCTAAGTACTGGAACTAGGAAGGTCACTGACTAATGTAGTTTATTTTAACTAAGAGATATAGTAATCCTGACAAAAGTAAGACTACACAGTTCATACATGTCAGACACGTGCATTCCATTAGAAATCTTGGCAAATCTGATTTTCACTCTTTTTGAATTATATTTTCCAGTGTATTTATTACTGTCTATATTTAAGTTTGGTATGGGTATTAGATTGATAACTGACACACCAAGGTGCTCTGCAATCCTAAATATATTTATTCCCCTAACACTGTAAGCTACCAAAGCTTTACTAATCTAATCTGAAAAGAGAGAAACTAAATGGTCTGCTCAAATCACAACTGAGGCAAACTAACAGATCACCGTGATACACTGATGCTTAAGTATAATGCCCCTGCCACTAAGCTCTTTCTCCATAGGGAATCCAGTGATCCTTGGTTTTGGCATCACTTCAGATATTCTAAATTAGAAAATAGGAAGGTGCTGTTTCAAAGCCTGGCTACTAAAGAGTAGACTCTCTGTTTGGGGTTGAAAACAGTCAATACATTCTGTCAATATGACCATTAAGACTGTTCTCAGAAGTTTCTGTATTTTTTCCACTATTACTACAATCAACTGTTAAGAAAGCAAATAAACTACATAGTTCTCTTAAGTACTGGTAAAAATGTAATCTTCGCATTTAGAAATCCCTGTACAAAACTGAGGATTTTAAAATTGCATTCCTAAAGAATATCGATTTTGAGCACTTTATGATTTCACAGATCTGTATTAAATTACACCTTGATAATGTCTAAACATTAAAAAATCAGGAACTGGCAGTACACAGAATATTCAGTAAATATCATCCTGAAGGACCGAACAAATGCAAGCAATGAACTTCATTTCTCAATGGCAGAATAGTTAAGTCTTCATCCCAAACCCATGACATAACACAAAAAGTATGCAAGTACGTGCTCACTATAACCATGTTTGTTACACCGTATCAGGCACATACCTTCCTTTGTGTGTTGCTTTGACGAATATATCTAAATAGTCAGTAGACCTACCCCAACAGTTGTATGTTGGATATGGACTGCCTCATGATTCAGCTTTGAAAAACTTTTTATGTACTGGGTATCACCACGTGATCTCTGGCTCTTCTCTCAGTAAGCATGAGTGAAGTTGAGAGGCAGGATGAATCTGCTCCATAATAAACTACTTAACCACACGGTTAAGTCAGTTCATTTTTCTGCATCTCTGACAAAGCCAAATGTGCAAGTGAAATCAGGATGTTTACGCATCCCATGAGGAGCTATCTTATAAGAATTATAAATCTTATTTGTGTGACTGAAATTGATGGTTTTGCTTTATAAACAGGCCATGAACTACTGATTACAATGACCTTCTGAAGTGCAGATTGGCCTACTTACAAAATATATATGAATGACCATAGTCACATAAGTATTTTTAATGAAAAATTCAAAATATTTTAAGCATTTAACTATACTTTTTGCTTTAATGTGACAGAGCACGACATTTTGTCTTCCGAAACTTCACATTTTCCTGTATTATGCCTGAGCAACATGCATGTTCATGCAATTCTTCAGCATGCCTACAAATTAGAACTTAAAAGTTATTATGAGCCTAACTAGCTTAATTCTAAGAAATGCACTGTTTAAACTGTATTGTTTTCTAAATAGATTTATTTTATACAAAATATAAAAATATGTACAAATACAGCTTTTCAGAAACATGTAGTCTGTTGCTTCTTGGTTTGCTACAGGTTCAGTGGGTGACTTAATGGAATCATGAGTACTTAACACCTTCATCTAAAGGGCTGAATATTAGATCTTTAGCACTGACTCTCTCAATTTGAAATATTAATTTGAAATTCAGTATTTTACTAAAGGAGCATTTTCAAACACTTTAAAATAGCTCTTTCACTCAGATGACTAAGCTTTCGCTGCTAGCACCATTTCACAAGTACTTCAGTTACTGTTTTCCACCCTACACAATATTCGCGTATCCATTGCAAAAAGTCTAATAAAAAGCCAGCAAAAGAGTAAAGCTCTTCCTATATCATAAGGAAGCTATTTTATACACTGATGGACAGCTCTGGAAGACAGGAAAAATACATTTGCCTTACCTAAAGATCACACAGTTTGTTTAGTCGGGATACTCTATGTTAATACAGTGATGCTAAATATGTCTCTTCCCAAATACACTAGAATGCCATCAAAGTTTTCTTCAGATGTTTTACTTATACAGTGTTTCAAATATATTTCAAAGTTACTTTATAGATGAACTGATTCTGACCAAATAGCTTCAAAAATTATTAATTTCTTTAGGAAAACAGGTATCTAAACATCAACTACTAGATACTATTTTTCCTTTAATGAAAATATCAAGGTTAAAGGTAAACTTCCACAGACTAATGCGTTTGGTGTCTCAACTCTACCTTCACCAGAAGCTGCCAATCCAAAAGAAGAAATCTTCAGATTAGCCATGGTTTCTGTCAACTGACGTACCTAAAGACGGGATGAATATTGGCAAAAAGTAAACTACATATGATAAAAAAAATAAAAAATCACTGCTTCAAGAATTCTGTGGGAAATGCTACTAAGTACACAAGCCTTGTCTCTCCTACAGAAGTAGTTAGAATGTGTCTATAATGGAAAAGAATACAGCAGAAGTTAATTCTGAGCATCACACTGAAATAAAATTATTAGGTACTACTTTAAGAATAAACTGTAACAACACTTTGTGGAAAAAATGGCCTATGTCAGACCCTGCATCTAAATTTTGCTATGTATTTCTAACGGCCTCAATCCAGCAAGTAGAACTACAGTATCATTATTGCACACAGTCTGTTCTCCAAGTTTTATGGACACATTGGACCTTGATACTGGGCCAGGGATCACATTACCATTTATGCTACCTTGTGATTTAATAACCAATTGGGAAAAGCAATAACAAAGTACCAATCTTCAAAAGAATTGTTGCAACTTTAGTAATTTAATCAGTATTCAGGGAGAAGTTTTATTTTAACATTGTATTTTTTTTGTCAAGAGTGGCAGAGAGAAGGGAAGGAAAAGGGAGAAGGCTGGACATGAGCACGCAGGAAAGCATTTCAACAGACAGCACTTCATCTACAAAGTTATACTTAAATCCAGACATTTTTAGTTTTCTTTTAGGTTGTAAATAATACAATAACTAGCATGAACTAATTAGTGTCTTCACCAATACCAGACTAAACTGGACAAAAATAATATTGCCAAGAAATACCAGGCATCTATGAACTGGATTGTGCAGCTTGTAAACTATTTTTTCAGTTTTATAACAGAAAAACCTATAATATTTTATTCTAATAAATCTTAATCTTTTATACTAATATAAATTTTTTTTTTAAGCTAATGAACAAATTTCTTACATGATTAAGAACTACACAACAAGAATAAAGTATTTGAACTCAGCTACATAAAATAAGACAGTAAGGTGCTTTGTTTTTTCTAAATCTAACAGTACATTTACAAAAACGGACAAAAAGGCTTTCTTTTCTTTTTGAAGTTTTGAGAGTTATGGTTTTAAGTTTCACTTTATATTCTCCCTTTTTTTGTTTTAAAAATAATAGAAAATTAAGAAGTTAAATTTGTAACATGGAATATGTGAACAGTAAGGTAGTGCTGGAACAGTCTGTCTTTCCATACAATGGGAGCAATTTACCCCTTAGGAGGAATCACAGGAACTGCTGTCCCTGAAGTGTAAAATATCCCAGAGCATGGGAGCTTCTGTTATCACAAGTCTGGAAACCTCATTATCATGTGAAAACCACACCTTCAAGTGTCTGAGACCCTCCCCAGATTAAGACCCTCACTCACACAGCACGCTAAATTTAAGAAACACCATGTCTTTAAATAGAAGTGGGAAAATAATTAAACAACTGCAGTAAAGAAGAGATAAGAACTAACCAATTATAGTGAGAGGGATGTGGCAAATAAGACAGAACTAACATTTTGAACTGTATAAATATACAATGTGACTGTAACCAGGTGTACTAGCTTTGTGGAATTACCACCTAGAATCCATCTCTCTGCAGAAATGCAACAAAATGGCATCTCGACTGTGTGTGGACTGACTTGTTGCACACCGGTGACGAACTCTAGTTTTTGGGACAACAGCACTATGGCACTAACCTTCACTTACTGCTCACAGATGCAAAGATCTGTGCCCTACAGAATGTTTTAAATGTTTTTCCTGTTATCCTGTTGGTCAGACATATTAATTCACAACTAAAGCAAAGTACTCTGTTCACTATCAATAAAACACATCAGAAAAAGTGGATGTTTACCTCCTAACTTGTGACTGTGCAAGCTTCACACAAAAGATTTGTTAACAAGACCCTCTACATAAAAATATTTTATCAGTATAAAATAAGCAGACAAGCAGCTATTTCTAGTATAATGAGATGACAGAAACAGACTGTGACGGGATCCTAAAAAGTAGTCAACATTATTTGTTAGGTCAGAGCTATATATGCCACAGAACTTTTATAAATACACTTGTTGATTTAGGTCAGTATATTACAGTGCATCACAGAACTAAATTTAAGAGATTTATTAATTACACTGTATGATAAAGGCTTATTCCTACGGGCTTTCCGTTATGCTCTTCTGACACATGATGAATAAAGTTATGTATTAACAAGGCCTTCTGAGAGTGGCAGAACGCTAATCCAGCAGTTGCACGCAGCATACCCAGAACTTGGATGCTGGTAGAACTCCTACCTTCAACTGCCTTAGCTCCCCTCTCTTAAGTCAAATGATCATTATACTTCAGTGTTGCTAAGTATCTACCTGAAGCTTTCGGAATGGAGTTGTTCCCATTAAGTTTTCTCAAAGAGTAGAAATTCCTACATTAGCTACCATCTACCTATAATTATCCATTTAACCTACCTTCATTAGTTCTTAATGTAAACAGCTTCCATTTTCAAATCTTTCAGAAGATGTCACTCCTGATACAAAAATTTTAAGCCCTGTATTGATGCTACGTAACTATTATGTAAGAGTATCTGTACACTAAGATAATTACTTCAGATTTCAACCAATCAGCTTGACTGAGGCCTACATAATGAAATTACACAACAGTTAAAGCAATAGCTTCAAAAAATACAAACTAAGGAGGCACTGCAAACTAAAGAAATCGATAAATTCAATTAAATCTTAAGTAATAAACCAAATCTGCAGAGTAGGACTACAGAAATTTGATTCAATATCAATAAGAAAATCCTTCTTGAGGTTTAATAGCTGTGTTACAATAGAACTTCTGGTGTTTAGGAGTGAGTAATGTTTTTCAAGGCAATCACTATGTACTACTATATAGTATGCTTTCTTAGCACTCAGAAAAAAAAGAAAGGAAGTTATGGTTTTTTATAATTTAAAATACAAGATAATAACAATGAGCATTTATTAAGACATTGCTTATCCACATACTATGGGCAACAAGAATGCATTGACCAAATCAAATACCAATAGGAGAGCATAATATGCAAGAATTACTACTTCACAGACATTTCAATCCCAAATGATGGTAGAGATACAGTGAAACATCAGTGGAATAAACTTTGGAATACAGTCACAAAGAAGGGGTGGTGTGTGTCTGTTTTCAAAACCTTCAGTCATTTCTTTATTCACCACTTGAATTTAAAAAAAATCCAAAAAGACAACAACAAAAAAACACGAGGCAAAACCCCAAAACAAAGACACTGAGGTAACACTGAACTTCTGGATTTAAACTGGAAGAGGGCAGATTTAGACTAGATATTAGGAAGAAATTCTTTACTGTGAGGGCGGTGAGGCACTGGAACAGGTTGCCCAGAGAAGCTGTGGATGCCCCATCCCTGGAGGTGTTCGAGGCCAGGCTGGATGAGGCTTGGAGCAACCTGGTCTACTGGAACGCGTCCCTGCCCATAGCATGGGGGTTGGAACCAGATGATATCTAAGGTCCGTTTCAACCCAAACCATTCTATGATTCTATAACTCTGATGTAAATCCAGCCCACACAGCACCCTGAATTCCTTCTAGTGTGTGTGCTAATCAGAGAGCTTCACTGACACTCAATTTTAGAGATCTACACAGTTGTATTGTAATAAAGTAACACTGAAAAAGTGAGGGGATCCAAGTTCGTAGTTTCACTGTTAATCACTCAATAGGAAAATTAAACACTAACTACATATTAGCAACCTGCTGTATACAGTTGAAATATGTTTGAATCTTTCAGAAAATAAGCATACATCCTCAACATAAAACCAAGCCCCATAACCCATAAATTGCATCAAAAAAACAGTTTTGCATTTTTTCATCTGTCAGTTCTAAAGTTACCTTATACTCATTTGCAGTAGTCTGCTCTGGTTCTTTTCTCTTCTTTTTCCCTTTTTTATCCTTGGTGTGCTGAGTACCAGAGGTCTGGTAAGACTGCAGATCCACTCGAGAATGAAACTGGTATCTGCCAGTTTCCACATCACAGTAGTAATAAATTCCAGTTGCTGGATCATAATATAGTTGATTTTCCTTTGTAAGAAATATGAAGAACAATGGTATCATCACTCCAATACATACATTGTTCAAGGAAACACCTAGTTAATGAAGAACCACATATTAAGTTTAAAATAAACATACTAAAGAACTGCGGTGGCTTGACCCTGTTTGGCTACCAGGTGCCTATCCAGCCATTCTCTCAATCCTCCCCCTCAACAGGACTGGGAGAGAAAATACGATGAAAAGCTCACGAGATGACCATCATGGGCACGCCAAATTCAACTTGGTGAAAATTTTAGCTCAAGCTTTTAATTTCAAAAGAGCTACAGAGCAGCTTTCTAGTATAAAATTTCTACAACGCCAGGCAAGCTAAAGATCTAGGACATATCAAAAAGAACTGAATGAAAACCTAAATTTATGTCTTAGCCTGCTGTCTTTAATTTGACTGAAATAGTTCAACAACTAATTAACAAACTTCCATTACTATTAATCTCCACTAATGTTTTTCAAATCATAAAGTCAGTTTGGATCTTAGTTCTTTGTTCACATCAACTTTTACTACTAAAACTTTTGCAATAGAGAAAAAATGCCAAGGGTTTTGAAAACAATCCTTACTGAATTATAGTAGAATCCAGTGCTATGGTCATAATACAATCCTGTATTTTCATCATAAATAAATCCGGTTTGTGAAACAGCAGCTTCTGCAGCAGCTCTCAAGCTCTCTGCCAAAGAACCCTCTGGTACTGAAGTATCTTCTGCTTCCTGATACCAGAAAGTAAGAAATTAAATTTTCTTCTGAGAAAACCTTGGTTGTTCAGCATTTTACAATGCCCTTATTTAAGTAAAACAAATCAGTGCTCTACGGTCTTGAATTGTTTCAAGAACTATTAAACAAGAAGACAAAAATCTAGCTGTAGTTTACTAATAAACTACTGATTTCAGTGGGACCAAGACTTCATCCTGTGCCTTTTGTATTCCACAACCTTTATTCAAAAGTGGTTCACATCAAAAATATACACAGTGAATATCTTTCAGTACGTTCCTAAAACAATTTCTGCTCTCTGTTCCATTTCAGTTGCTAGATGCTAAGGAACAAATCAATTAAGCAAGTGAGATGAAACAAGTGATCTAAGAGAAGGCTAGATAGCAGGGGAAAAAAACCACAGAACAAAATAAACATGTAAATCCCCTCAACAACTTTCTTCTCCTTATATGTTGCCTCCTTGCATCAATGTAGGGAAGA
>NW_010117155.1:18416-20680 GCF_000699245.1 Pterocles gutturalis
AAAAAAGTACAATTTAAGAAAGTAAGCATGGTCATACTGAACATACTCTGCTGACAAAAACCAGCCATCCTTCCAGGCTATGTAGGACATGTTTTATAATGTGCTTTTTAAAAAAAAACCCAAAACAAGCCAGCAAATCCAAAAGTATGTTACTGTCCTGGCTGTGGCTGGGACAGAGTTAACTTTCTCTACAGTAGCTAGTAAGAGAGAATGTTTTGGATTTGTGCTGGGAAGAAGGCTGATAACATACTGATGTTTACAGTTGTCGCCAGGACAGTCAAGGACTTTTCAGTTTCCCGTGCTGTGCCACTGTTTGCAGGTGCAGGAGAAGCTGGGAGGGAGCACAGCCCCAACCACTAGTTGAGGATTTGACCTTAGGTTTAGGATTGAGGCCCAAATTGGACAATGGTATATTCCATGTCATGCACGTCATGCCTGGTATATTATGAGGAGCTATCTGCAAGTTTGCTCTCTTGGGGTTGCCTCTCTCTCTCTCAGTCAGCTCTCAGACTCTTGTTTCTGAGATTACAGTTTTGGGACTCTCTCTGCTCCAAGATTTTTACCCAGGAAAGGGCTGAGCCTTGGTCACCGGGTGGTGAGCAATTTACTGTGTATCACTCATTTGTACACTTGTATATATTACTATTATTATTATGTTTTTAAATTTTATTGTAGTTTAGTTATTAAATTGTTCTTAACTCATGAGTCTCTTTTCCCTTTACCCCTTTAATTCTTTCCTCCATTCCCCAGAAGTGGGGAGAGTGAGTGAGCAGCTGTGCGGTGTTCAGCTAGCAGCCAAGTCAAACCGTGACAGTCACACTTGGAACATACCACAAAAACAACTAGTTTCAAAGCAAAAGGCTGTTTCTCTGCTATCATCAGCACCAGCCCATCACAGAAAATCATTTCATACAATGACATCAAGACCAAAAGCACATCTTTTAAATTAAATGAAATATTTAGAGAGTGCTGACTTCAAAACTGGTAAAAGCCCAAACAGTTCTATGACCTGTGAATTCTGGATTAAATCTTCCTCTTCTCCACCTTCAGCAGCTTCGTTGCTCAAAGGAATACTAGCACCTGTCTGTGATTCCTCTGTGAAATTATGCTCAGTGTCTTCAGTCTCATGATTGTGCTGCACTGGCAGTTCAGATGCACAATCTTGAGTATCGGTGTGATTGTAATAGTTTTCATAGTAGTAATAATCTGCAGGGGAAAAAAAAAAGTTGAAGCTGCATAAATTAGAAAAGCAGTACTTTACACAATGCAGTTCAAGGATCCCAAATCTTAAACGGGAAATTTATGCATGTAACTAGTCTAATGAAAATCAGTTATTAGGTAGTGCCTCCACTTTGAATTTATTCTACTCTTACTGAACAAATGTCTTGTTTTAATGTACTTTAAAAATTGGCAAAACATGTAGGTGTGTAATATATGAGACTACTATAGTAACAGATTACCATGGCGTGACTTCTGCTACATTTTATCCTGTTCTAGAAGGAATCACTTGAATAGATAGGAAATGGTCCAAATTATAATGTCAGGTTACCAAGTTTAATGCAGCTAAGGAGAGAGACTTGAAACGTATTTTACATAACAAAAAATTTCAAAATAAGATACTGTTCTGGATGCCTGTTTAAGTAATCACCACACTCTCTACCTGCTTGTGACCACGCAGCATAGTCCTCTGTCTGTACTTCCACACTAGATGTATCCTTCTCCTTCCTTTTTTTGATTTCGTCAGTGAGCTCTTCAACCTGCAAGAAAAACAGCATGGTACAGAACACAATGCTGCATTTTAGAGGTCTATGTCAGAAAATAATATCAGTCTATTTTACATTTAATTCAAACAAAACACAATTGCATCATAGGTGCTTCAATTGATCTTTGTTAGGCAGGAGACAATGTCCTACTTGAATGGTTGGCATACTGAAAAGCATACCTTCTGCTCATGAAGGCCATAATAACGAAGGCTAGCACTTGGGAGGAAACATAAAAACTTAACCAAGCTTATTTTTAATCCAACTCTGAAAAGCTGGACTTCAAGCAATAACCTCTGTTCTGTGGTGATGAACTGCAGCATCTACAAAACCACCCTATCTCGCCATAAGCATCTGGGAAGCAGTTCTTCCACTCTTCCCTCACCACATCTTGTTTATTAAGCTTCTTTCCTTCTACTAAATGTAGTTTTTCCTTCTGACTGCAAAACCAGATTTGCCTCTGAGAAGATGTGATCGTTCTCCCCAGCACCGCCACCACTCGCT